>NW_027152030.1:527560-532103 GCF_004359215.1 Bremia lactucae | reverse complement strand
ATACGTACAGTGTACGTCACCTAACGAAAGGCACCACTCACAACTGAAGCAGTGTGAAGTGGACTTGTACTTAAACAGTACAAGTCGCAGTGCCCCGTTACAGTATACGTCAGCCAATCAAACACGTAATAATGGGTAAGGGCTTCTCACAAATGATGGTGGTGGATTGCGCTGCATGTTCTTCGCGCCAAAGACTGGTATTTCCGTCGCTGCTGCTTCTCTAAAATTGCGGTTTATATTATGGATTCCACTTATAAAACGAATAAGTCTAAAATGCCACTGTTGCACATCGTTGGAGTTACGTCAACAATCAGACAATATCACTGGCGTTTGTTTTTTTTTCGGAAGAATTAGTGGCTGATTACGCTTGGGCCCTTCGACAGTTTTTAAAGTTGCTTTCGTTCATTGTTGAATGTATATGAACTTGCTGTTGTGGTTGATAGGGAGTTTGCGCTCATCGTAGGAATAACAAGTACATTTCCCAATGCTGCTGTATTGATTTGATGTGGCGTATTAACAAGAATGTCCAAGCAAGCAGACACCAAAAAGCATTTTAAAGCAGAGAATGAATACAAGGAATTTTGGGACAAATGGATGACACTTTGTGAGGCACACACTGAACAGAATTATATTAGCAAACTAGCATCACTTCGTCAAGTGTGCCTTTTAAAGTTGCAAATATCTAGAAGGAAACTGGCTGAACAACCATAAAGAGCGTTTTGTTGTTTATGGACAAAGACCATTCGTCATTTCGGACATGCAGGCACCTCGCGAGTCGGAGGTAGTCACACCTTTATTAAACAATGGATAGCCACTTCAATTCGTGACCTGGATGAGGTATATGGGAAGATTGTTCTTGCAGGAGATGCCCAAGACGGGAAATTAGCCGACAAGTTAGTCTTGAGTGACTTCAGATTTCTCTTGGGCTGAGAGCTCCATTTTGGAGCAATGTAAACCGCTCTATTTCGGCACATGCGTTGTATATTGTGCATAGTCAGTATCAACTGGCAATTGACCCAAGCAACAATACCGAATGTAAGGAGATTTTATGGGGACTATGGGACTAGCTTGCCAGCATAAGGTACTGCAGATGTTGCAAAAAAACGATCCTACAAGTTTCAGACTTTACAAGCACTGGAGATTACAAAAAACGCTGCCTCCGCAGAGCATGCAGCAGGAACGAAGTCTTGATGAGATCATAAGCTCAATCAAAACCCGTAACCAGGATATGGATTCACGCCAGCAGGGCGTGGGGCTTGAGGGCTCTCAAATCAGTGGAATAAACGTATTGCTGACTCCAGTTCCGCCAGCTCTAGAAATAGAGTCATGTCATCTACGAAAGCAGAAAATATGTGCCTGACGCCCGTCGCTCCCTGCACGGAAAGCCCGCTGAGACTCGGATCTTCATAATCACGAAGACAAACATTAATGGTGGCAAAGGACAACCTTGGTGAATACCGGACCGGACTGCTACGGGCTCCTAAAGCTTTCCATTTACGGAGAGCCTAGCAAATGCACCAGTATGCATGGGCTGAATGAGCTGGACAACCTGGTCGCCAAAATGGTAGGCACGCAGGCTGCATAAAATATTCTTTGTCCACTCATCTTTAGCCTTCCAGAGATCAAGCAACAAGATGACCCGACTTGCGCTTACTGGTTAATCTGCTTTGTCCCTAGCTAAAAAAAGCAAGCTGGGGAAGCATCATGGCAACCAACCTGTGCATTTTCCTGCCATATACAAAATCCTGCTGCGAGCCTCCTAATAGCGTCGGCAGAACCCTCTGCAAGCGCATAGATGAAAACTACCTCAGTCGGTAGAGCACAGTGCCAATAACGCTGCTATCCAGGGTTTGAGCTACCGTATGACCAGTTCGTTGGCAGAGGAAAATTCAACGGTCACTGGAGTGGATATACGAATTATGTAACGGGACACCTTGTTACATCACTGGCTAGTACTGTCCACCACAGATATATCCGTCAAGACGAGGAGGGTGAGCACAAGATACTTACGGTAGCCGCCCCCAAGAATTCTTGACTATCCAAAACCACCCTAAAAAAGGAAAGCATGCGTTTGAAAAAAGAAAAAAGGTTTTATTCAAACGCAATATGATCTTCAGCAATCACAATGATGATTCGACACTCATCCGTATTTCCCTCGCGATAGGCCACTTTGTGCCGATAACCGAACGATTTTCACAAATGGCCTTGAGAAGCACTGCGTCCACAGGAGAGAATTTAAAGAGATCCAACATGAAGTCCTCGCCGGGAACTCTCTCGCCTGCCGCGACTGGTGTCTCCAGTCGCGCGTTTTTTTAGATCCCGCGGCAAACACATCCGTAATAGTCAATAGCTTAGCAATTATTTGGCTTGTCCCTGGGTGACTTTTCATCTCCGCTTAACGCGTGGACGGTGGACGCTGGCAAGGAGGGCTTCTCAGGCACGGGCGGCGTGCAGCCACCGACTATCCATCTCCTGCCCGTCAGTGGTCGGCGCCGGGTACTCCTTCCAAGTACGTCGCCTCCCCCGGACCCTGGCGCTGGACTGTCGCTGATGGAAAGCGTGGCCGGCGCTGAAGCGCCCTCCCAGCTGTCTTCAGCTCATGCTGATCTGTTCTAAGCGGTCCCGATTGAAATTGTGAGTGACCGCACCAAATTTACATATTCCAGCTACAATTTAAAAATTAGTTAATAATAATGTATAATAAGTCATTATAAAGTTGCATATTAAAAACTAGGTTTCCTTTTATTTACATTGAGACTTGTAAGTACAATGTCAATTTGTTTTATCCAATTAAAATATATAATCGTAAATTATCAGTGGTAGAGTGAAATTACATCAACATTACGATTGGAATGGGTTTTTCCGAACCCCTTTATAACATATTACCGGTATCACGTATATTCAGTATCGGCTTTCGGAATTTTATTTTCCTTTTGATCGTGACGGATCACGCGTTACCACTAACTAACATGCAACTATTCATGGACAGGTCGCCTTATGTCGAATATGTCTACCAGCAGAAATGTGGAGGCAGGGCCATCATTGAGTCTTATCCCTACTAGAGACGCTAAAAAAGAGGGAGGCACTACTATTGCTGTTAAGAACAGTTGGACACATAAATGTTTCATGCACTGCTTTGGCTTGCACCTTTTCCATCCCAAGTAAAGTGATGCATGTGTGTGACGTCCTAATCGCGCATAGCTCAGTAAATGACTTTTCGCGTGCGGTGAGTGGACGTGGTCCCGTATTGGTAAGTCGAATTTATTTAGGGCTCGCGGATACCGTCAGAAAAATATATTTCTCAATCACGTCACTTTTTTATACCTTATCCTAGCAATCTTTCTGGACTTTTCCGTTTAACCATCTCTGCTTACGCTACCTAAAAAAATCAAGAAAAATAGGTAGCCTGAGTTTGTAATGAATTTTGAATCTGCTTCGGCTAAAAGTTTTAACCGACTTTTAGAAATATTACAGTTGCGCATTGTACACCTCGGTTGATAGCCAATTTGCAACAATGCGATGTCGCTTTAGTTATCGCGAATAGTTGTCAATGCTGATCGTCTTGACGGATTGGAATCAAATATCAATGCCGTCTGTAACCCGTCACATATATTATTGCTTATAAGAGAAATAATAAATATTATTTCCTATCAGAGAAAATAAACAAAGTCGTAAAAATTATTATATTTATCAATTTTGGCTTAATATTTCCAATATTACCAAATTCGTAATATTGACGCAATAAGACATTAGTTCTATTGATTGGTTGATTTAAGTTCAAATTAACCCTCGCCAATCGTTACAAGACACGATTAGGCAGTGTACAAGGAGGCGCTTTACATAGTTAGTTAGAAAATTATTAAGAGCATTGATAATCTCACCCCCAGTTTTGCTAATTTCACCCTCACGTGACTATTGTTAATATCATCCCCAATTTTAATCCCCCCTTCCCCCCTTCTCGATTTTCAAAAAAAACATGTCCCGAAAGCACAGAAACTAAATTGATCGTTACATGATGGCAATTGTGGATATCGAGTCAATACGGCCAAATAGTCATTGAGAAACTCATTAATCTGATCTCCGTAGTCCCCAGTTTGCAACGGGTTTACCTGTCTCGTGGTTTCTTCAGCGTGCTTGAAGTATTTACTTTTGTCTTCTTCCTGATTAAATCTGTCTCATTTGCTTTTAATTGCAATTCATAGAATTTTCAACCAATTTCTTAATCATAACTTGAGGGAATGGAATCGAATATTGTGAAAATGTCACTCAGTTGTTGCATAGCCTGTAACGGGCTAAAGTTGCCCTAATGTTACACAGTCCCCGTTAAGTACACTTGGTGTACTTAAGGGGATGGTCAATTACTAAATATAGTAATTAGACCCAGCACTCGGGTATGGTGCACATTTGTGACCAACCCTTGTGTATGTGATGCACATGGGTGCATTCACATTAGGAGGGATGACGCCCAGCGTCATCCGTGATGACGGCTAGCGTCATCCGTTACGCGAGGTATCTAGAAAGATACGCTCGCAATACATATTAA
>NW_027152030.1:449197-522239 GCF_004359215.1 Bremia lactucae | reverse complement strand
CGTTTTACGTCTGGTTTTTGGCGACATGTGTTCGAGCTGCTAGGTAGCAAGCTCCACATGTCGACCGCAGATCATCCCCAGACCGATGGCCAAACAGAACGTGCCAATCGGGTCGTGGCGGATGTCTTACGCACTATAGCAACTCCCAAAGAGTGGAGCAAGCAATTGCCCTTTGTGGAGTTCGCTATAAATAACAGTGTCCACGCCAGTACGGGTGAGACACCGTTTTATATTAACGGACTGCGCCATCCTCGGACGCCAGTCTCGTTTGTGCGCAGCCCGAGTCTTAGTGGGGGAGGGCCCCTCACTATGCTCGGTGCGAAAGAGGGACATAGTTTCGTTAATATGACGATGACCCATGAGGGTATCATCTCAAAGACTGAAACTTGTCCTAGTGACCCTGCCAGTTTAGCAGCGGTCAATAAAAATACGCCTTTTGACCGACCTCTTGGCGGTATCGTAGGCGAGTTTGATGCTTAAAGCGTGAGCGAGGCTCAACGCTTTGTGGATGAGCGATTAGCCATCACACGTAAAGTCCGTGACGCAATGGCAAGCGCACAGGACAAGCAAAAATAATATGCGGACCGAATGGTCAAATGTGGATGAGCGATTAGCCATCACACGTAAAGTCCGTGACGCGATGGCAAGCGCACAGGACAAGCAAAAAGAATATGCGGACCGACGGACCAAATGGTCGCAAAAGTAATGAACGCTTTAGAGTGGGTGAAAAAGTACTATTAAGTACTGCTGCCCAACCTAAAATGCAATTTCTGCTACCTGGAGGTACTACGAAGTTGCTGCCGCGTTTCATTGGGCCCTTTACGGTGGTAGAAGAGGTTGGAGACCTAAATTATAGGCTCACCCTTCATCCGTATATAAAGACGCACCCCGTATTTTACGTGGGTTGTCTGAAATGGTATGTAGACCCAAATGAGGTCACATATCCCCATCTGGCTAAGGAAACCGATGGTGACGCCGACTGTGAGTCGAGCGTCGTTCGGGTGAGGGGGACGGTGAAGACGAAAAGCTATCATACCGATTCCTCCCTCCACGAACAGGACTTGGAGAGCGAGGGACATCACGCGAGTACGCGGATCCCTCAGCATTATTCGTTCAAAAAGGTCCAAGCGAGTCTTTAGGCGTTCATAACCCTGACAAGACTTCGCTCGGACATCAACGAGATCCGAGGTCAGTCGTGAGACTTGACCGTCGAGATCCGCAATACGTCGTTCAGCAGCGCTTAACGCATGTGACTGAACGGACGAAGGTAAGGCAGCCGCGAGTAGGTGGGCGAGATCGCCACTCCTATCGGGCGCCACCTGCACTGATGAATGCGGGTGGGAATCAACGCTTCCTTGTCGGAAGGTTGCTTGGCCACCGCTCCGTGAGGCAAGGGTATCAGATCCTCGTCCAATGGAAAGGTTTCCCGAAGGGTTTTGACTCTTAAGAACCGATCGATACCCTACGTATTGATGTGCCCGGTTTGATGGCTGCCTATGAAAAGGAGCACCAGCTGAGGCCTCTTCGCTAGTCTCAAATGGACTAGCAGAAGTAGCGTTGTGAGAAGAAACAGGGGGTACAGTACCACCCATGATTTCTTTCACACGCAAGCGGGCGAAATTAATTCGCTACGACCGCTGTTTCATCGCATCGGAATGCGGATGAATGCTGCGTTGGAATTCCGCCTCGTATTGGTCGGGCGTTTCATTTAAACGCAACACGACCGGGACTGCCGATCAGCCGGCTGCGGATTCTTGGCAGTGGCGGTCTTGGCTTCGGCCTGTGCGGTTTCTGCTCCCGCTCGTCCATCATGCGCTGCATGCGCTCGGTTTCCGCTCGACGCCTCTCCGTTTTTTGCGCGAGCTGTAGAGTGACATGATCGCGGAGACTGGCCAATATCTCGCGCGTCTTGAGCGCCTTCGTTTGCACCACAGCTGCCTCGGCCTTGTACGCTTCCATCTGATCATGGACGGCCCGAGTGAATGCCTGGGCCTTCGTTGTCTCCTCCTGCGCAACAGTCTTCTCTGCGTTCAGCTTCTCGACGTACGCAAAGGCGTCGAAGTTCAGCTGCTGTATCGCCGGACGCTCCATCTCTGCTTCGATTTGGGCTTATTGCGCAGCGACAGCGTTGTGCTCCGCTTAAACCACCGCGTTGGGCTGCTTCGGCGCTGGCTTCTGATTGTGTCGTTTCAAGCTTGAGCTTCGCATCGAGATCTTAGACAGCGCCCTCTCGAACTCGGATCGCCTCGTCCTTCACACCGCTGAGTTATTGGAGTTTTTTCAAGGTCATCCCGGTGTAATGCAGGACCTAACCACGGGCATCGGACTCAGCGGCGACCGGGTCGACAACTGGAGCTGGCGAAGTCGCAGTTGGTGGGTCGGACAGCAGCACGGGCAGCGGGGTCAGAGCAAGATCTTCAGTATCATCTTTGCTGCCGAGTGCGCTTGTTTCACTTTAGCCTAGTGGTGCGTCGACCAGTTGTCGTTCCTTGGCACCATGTTCCAGCCTGCGGTGAGGTCACCCGGGCCATGGCGCTCCTCATCCAGGTCGCACTCATCGTCCGCTTGATTGACACCGGCTCGAAGCGATCCGAGCTGCTGAACTTGTTTGGCGAAAAGTCGGCGAAGTTTCGGTTGAAGTTGAGGAGTCAGATGAGTTCGGGCTTGGGGCCATCAATGTCCAGCAACGAGATGGGCTTCGCGTTCGTTCGACGATTGAGCGCGTCGTACGAATGGCACACGAGGTCGAGGTTGAAAGGCTCGACGGCGCGTGTGTGTGTGCGATACACGGTGCGCAGTGCACAAAAGCTGCTGGAGACGACTTACGCCTCCGGGTAAACGGCGTGGGACGCGCGCTCGGTGCGTTTCGAGTGCCAATTCGTTCGGGCACTTTAGGTTGGGGTCGAGTTGCGAACGTGCGCTTGCTGATTGCGGGCACTTAGGCACGCCAAACCGGCAAAGGTAGATGCAGGACACTTCACTTATCCAACTTACACTGATGTGTGTCCCTACCGTCTCTGATGCTCTTAGTATAACTTGTTGTTTGTGTGACACCCACTTGATTTGAACTTACGAAATTCGATCCTCTGGATCTTCTGCTGGACTTCTCTGATCTCGATGGTCCCATAGTCTTGATCATTCTTGACTGGCGGTTATGGCAACTCGTGACCACCGGGCATGGCCACTTTTGACCACCGATCATGGCACTCGTGACCACAGGTCATGGCCACTCTTGGTCACCGGTTACGGCTGTTTCCAGTCCCAATTTGCGATTGTCTGGCCCATCGTGCGCACCCAACCTCTTTTCTGCGACCTACTATACCGCAATTACAGGTAGCTAAATAGTCTTAGCTACCAAAGGTTAGTTCTAAGGCTTTAAAATAGAAAAGTAAAACTGATTTAAATATCAAATTCCTGTGTGACGGTCTTCTACCTACAACTGACTTTATTACATTACAACAAACTATGTATGGCGCCTACATGCGCACCGCACAATGTGGTATTATAACGATTGGCGGTGTTGATTTAAACTTAAATCATTCAATCATGTCTTATTGTGTCAATATTACAAAATTTGGTAAAATTGGAATTATCTAGTCAAAATTAGTGAGGATAATAATTTTGTACATCTTTATTTATTTTCTCTCGTAGGAAATATTATTTATTCTTCCTCTTATAGAAAATAATATTTACGTAACGGGCGTGCTGATCGTTTCTATCAGAAATTGAGTATCTCACATTCCCTTGTTTCAAGAAGTTTCACATTCCAAATATTTAGTTTTCGTTTTTGTTTTTTTCTCTAACGCTGTAAGACAGGAGATTCAGCGTGTTGGACCAGACATGGTGAAAAATAGCCGGAGCAAAAAATAGTGCAAGCTTGAACCATGTAAACACTCCAATATCGAAAACATTTGCATCGTGCACCGACGTCAGGACATAAAACTAGCGGCATACAGCATTGGAGACACATCATGAATTTGTTTCCCAAATTTGTTTTGCTAAGCGGTATCAGCTCATCGCAGGAACATCCAGTGGTCTTCGTACAGCAGGCTGTCCCCCAGTTTCAGTACTCACTTACTTTTACTTGTTCAAGTAGTAGGATATAGTTTGGCAAGTAATTGGAGCAATGGCGGATGTTTCTCCTCGCGACTCAAGCTACTCTTATAAAAATACGCCGCGCGAACGCGAGGTGCTACTGAATGAAGATCATCAATTTGATGCTTGGGAAAATTGCGTTGAGATTGGACGCGTAGTGATCTACTTTCTTGGTTCAGTGCTTTTTTTAATCGGCTCTATCTACTTCTACCCTGAATACTCCACGATGTGGGATGGCGACGCTGGCATTTTCGCAAGTTGGTGCTATGTCGTCGGCTGCATTATGTTCTTTGCCGGTGCCAACCTTGACTTCATTCAGACTATTCGGCACAATCACGGGACACAGTTGCGACAAGTCTTACGCGCATACAACGCAATGATGAATTGTGTGGCGTCTTCCATTTTCATACTTGGCGCGCTCTACTTTTTGCCCGGCTGGTATCCAAAGGCACCCGAGGTTGGCTGCTGGTCATTCATTATCGGCTGCATCCTTTACTGTGTTGCTGCAATCGTGGAACTAATCTTCATCTGCAGCACTCACGAAGACCCGCGCGTCAATGGCTTCAAGATCAAGAACATTGCCTGCTGGGGCTCTATTGCGGCACTCAGTACGTTTAATGGCGCAATTTTTTTTATTCTTGGCAGTTGGTATTACCTCCCTCAATACATTAACCTCATCGAAGAGGGAACTCACTACATGAACAAGGCCATCACGTTTTACGTAATTGGTAGCGTTCTCTTTTTGATTTGTAGCTTGGCAATGATTTCGGGTGTCCATGGGTCGGTAAAATTTACGTTCTCCGCAAGTGAAAAATGGGTGTTAAATTAATAAAGCACATCGTGCTAGCGCAACAAATAGAGGTTAATGCTAATTGGTTTTTATACATCTTTCGAAATGGAAACGCTATCGTCACTTAGACACCCTTCCAATATGACTGCATAGGATACTTGTGTCACATTAGGTCGAAATTGGCCTTTGCAGCAGTCGACTCTATTTTGTTGTGAACTCCTGCAAAGCTTATAGTGAGCGTATATAATATTTGACAGCAATAATTAACTTCATTGGTTCACGCTGAAGTTGCACTACCAAAATCTGAGCGCTACAGCCAACCAGTTGACACCAGTGGACCTGGTGGAATGACGGAACGTAAGCGCAAAATCGACGTTGGCGACCAAAATGGCACGAAGAAGCGCAAGAGTAGGTTCTCCGACGTGCCGCCATCTGCCACTTCTTTCGATACCGGCGTAAACCCGATGACAGGTGCACCGTTCTCACCTCGATATAAGTCGCTGCTGTCCCAGCGTCAAAAGCTACCCGTGCACCAGTTTCTCAATCAAATTCAGGATGCCGTCAACGCCCACCAGGTTGTTGTTATAGAGGGTGAGACGGGCAGTGGTAAGACGACACAAATTCCTCAGTTCCTCACGCTGCTGCACGCCAAGAACGGCAAGGTGGTGGCCTGCACACAGCCGCGTCGAGTGGCAGCCATGAGTATTGCCAAACGCGTCGCCGAAGAGATGGACGTTCAGCTAGGCCAGGAAGTGGGTTACACAATCCGATTTGAGGATGTCACGAGTGCGCGCACTAAGCTACGGTTCCTCACGGACGGTATGTTATTGCAGCACGCCATGAGCGACCCGCTTTTGTCCAATTACTCGACAATCTTGCTGGATGAGGCTCACGAGCGTACACTTAGTACAGACATCCTGTTCGGATTGCTCAAAGAGGTACTGCCTAAGCGGCCGGACCTCAAAGTCGTCGTCATGAGTGCGACACTCGACGCTGTCAAGTTTCAAAAATACTTCGAGGATGCTCCGCTTATCACAATTCCAGGTCGTACCTTTCCCGTTGAAATTTTTTACACGCCTGAACCAGAGCGCGACTACTTGGAAGCAGCTGTACGGACGGCCGTCCAAATTCACCTTTGCGAGGACGAAGGAGATGTGCTCCTTTTTTTAACTGGTCAAGAGGAAATTGAAAATGCTTGTCGTCAAATTCGTGCGGAAGCTGAAGCTCTGGATTCTTCGAAATACGGCCCACTAGATGTTTATCCTCTGTACTCGTCGCTGCCCCCGCAACAACAGCAGCTTATTTTTAATGATGCCCCACAGTCACGCTATCCGGGTGGTCCAAAGGGCCGCAAGATTGTCGTTTCAACAAATGTTGCGGAGACATCGCTAACTATTGACGGTATTGTATACGTTGTTGACCCGGGGTTTTCGAAACAGAAGGTGTACAATCCTCGTATCCGTGTCGAGTCACTGCTTGTGTCTCCAATTTCTCGCGCTTCAGCTAAGCAGCGTTCTGGTCGTGCTGGTCGTACTCGTCCGGGTAAATGTTTCCGTCTCTATACCGAGCAATCCTTCATTCGTGACCTGGAAGAGCAGACGTATCCGGAGATATTGTGCTCAGAAATGAGTGGCGTCGTTCTTACACTGAAGCAGTTAGGTATTGATGATCTAGTACACTTTGACTTTATGGATCCGCCTGCCCCTGAGACTCTTATGCGGGCATTGGAAATGCTTAATTATTTGGGTGCACTAGACGATGATGGTGATTTGACGGACCTCGGCCGCCAGATGGCTATGCTGCCGGTGCTTCCGCAGTTGGCGAAGATGCTAATCTCGTCGTCGAAGTACCAGGTACCACAGGAGGTGATTATTATCGTAGCAATGCTATCGGTACAGGAGCCTTTTATTCGCCCTAAGAATGACGCCAAGGCCGCCAACATAGCCAAGGCGAATTTTGCTCATGTTGATGGTGACCACCTCACTCTGCTTAATGTTTTTCACGCGTACAAGTTAAATGTTGGCGACGCCAATTGGTGCTTTCAAAACTATTTGAACAGTCGCTCACTGCAGAGTGCTTCAAATGTGCGTGATCAGCTAATCCGCAATATGAAACGACTGGAAATGCCAACACAGTCAGCTTTGGATATACACTCGCCTCTATATTATCCCAATATAATCAAGTCCCTGGTGTCAGGATTTTTTATGCAAGTTGCGCACAAGGCCGTTAGTGGAAACTACGTGACAGTGAAGGACAACCAGGTTGTGCACCTCCACCCGTCGTGTGTGCTTGATACCCCGCCGGACTGGGTAGTTTACAACGAATTTGTGCTAACCAGTCGTAACTACATTCGGTTAAATACTCGCATTATGGGCGAGTGGCTCATAGACATTGCACCTCACTACTTTGACCTAACCAACTTCCCACCTGGGGAAGCTAAGCGAGAGCTTGAGATGTTGTACCGGCGCATGAACGCGTCAAAAAAACTCAAAGAATCTTAGATAAGTGTCATGTATGTCCGAGTGAATATTTCAGGGAATCGAGCTCCACCTTATCTTTTAACCGGCCCCCACAAATTATTTATTAATATATTAATCAAAAGTTGTGGCTTCTAATTGGTCAGGAGCAAAGTGGTTTAAGATGGCGCGCTCCACCGAACGAATTTCAAAAAGAACCATCGATCTGCTCAACAGCATCAGTGGATATGCGTTACCTGGTGTGTTACACCGGACTTGCCCTTCAATTGATGATTGGTTAGTTTTTGTATTTCTAATCATATACACCTTTTTGGGTGCACAGGACAAGACCACCTCCCATTATACTTTGAGGATTTGTCGGCCCCGGGTATCGAACCCGGGACCTCCCGGTCCTGAAGTGAGTGGCGGACCACTACACTACCAGGATCGGTATATGCGTTACCTGGTACCATCACGGCCGCTCGGTTGCTGGTAAAACGACGTTTATGGACGTCATAGCTGGGCGTAGAATGGAAAAAAATTGGTGGCCAAATTCTACTTAATGGATACCCCTCGAAGGCTGAAAGACAATCACAACCCCGCGAAGTGGATGTTGGAGGTGATTGGTGCCGGTGTGGCCAACAGCAACGGTGGCAAGACAGACTTTGTGAGAGTTTCCAGTCGAGCAAGAAGTAGGAAGTGTTGGTGGCAAGACAGATTTTGTGAGAGTTCCAGTCGAACAAGAACTATGAAGTGTTGTTGTTAAATTTGAATTGTGAGGGTATTACTAATTGACTTATGGCGACAAGCGTGCTGTAACAGAGATAATTTAGGTCGAATTTCTGCTTCAGCGCTTCTTCCGTTTATTGGTGCACAGCTTCGCACAACCTGACCCGATTTATTCTTTATCTCATTCTTGGAATTGTGTTCCGTATTACGTACATCGACGCAGAGTAAACGTCCCACACCGGTATCAACTCGGGCATGGGAATGCTCTTTTGTTCAACCTTTTTTGTTAGTTTCATCTCTTTCAGCAGTGTCATGGCAAATTGCTTCATAAGATCGTTATGCATTATCGCAAAGCGTGCATCGCGAACATATAGCGTTCTGTAATATTTCGTCGTTGCCGCAGCGGTTCCGTACGCGTTTTTTGTCACGATGCTTTTTGTCGGCCATACTTTCCAATGGTAGGCTTGGCGGGAACTGCCACGTCTTCGCGTATTGGTTTCATCTTTCGCTGTTCACCCCTAAGGTATTTCAGCCAGCTTTTGCTTGAACTCATGCCTACAGTAGAAAGTGCCACGATCTTCGGTCTGCTGCTTCAAATGATATTCTTCCTATCCGCCGGGTTCAACCCCTCTGGTAGCCCCATCCCCTCAGGCTACGAATGGCCGTATCACGTTTACCTCACATATACGCATTGGCTCTTGCTGCAGCCCTTGTCTTTGGAGACTGCGCAAGTGACGGTGATTACCCGCACAATGGATGTGCAATTTTAAGTGGAACTCCATCTCAACTTGCCGCTAATTTGAAGGTGAAAGACTACATATCCGACAACTTTTTTGGCAAATCACAGCGACTGTACAAATTTTCGCATTGTCTCTTCATCGTTGGTCTTTGTGTTCTTGGACTGTTGTCGCTTCGCTTTGTCAACCATCAGAGGAAGCAGACCAAATGGTTCACAATTTTGGAAAACATACTGAATAATTTTGGAATTTTGGTATTTTACATGATCTCTAAAATTTTGGGAGTTAAAATGCTTCTAAATAAAACTATAGTTGGTGCGCAATCGCATGTTTTCTGGCGAATCAGAAGCCACAAATTTCAATTAAAATTAATAAATGATGGGTGCATATTTTATTGCTTTGGATTGCTTAATAATTTTTAGAGCTTTCACCGAAATAGGCGCGATGATCGAATCTTGTGGTTTCGCATTTTTTTTGTGCCACGATTAAAACACTGCGACAAAGCTGGCGATTGCTTCTCCCTCACTCGGACTGCTGAAGTTGGATGTTGTGAAGACTGAGCTGTTAAGTAATTTGCTGAAGCATCTTCACGTAGCTCCTTGATAGTGCTCTTGCTCCGCTTGGAATTTTCAATACTCATAGCGAGCGTGAGATCATGTTTGGTTACCAGGCTAGTAACAAGACCTTTTTCCTTGGCTCTGCCCGTACGACCAGCACGATGCACGTAGTTGACTGCAGACTTCGGAAAGTCAAACATGATTACATGATGTACTGACATCACATCCAGACCACGGGCTGCAAGATCTGTGCACACTAAAATATTGACAGAAGCATCTCCTTTAAATGCCTGTATGGCTTCAAGACGTCGAGCCGGCGGCATATCACCATGAAGACACGCCATGTTCTGAAAACCGTGTTCACGGAGCATGTGCTCGGTAGAGCGCACAGTAAGTGCGTTACGGCAAAATATTATGCATTTTGTGGCATGGCGCATGTGCAAACTCAAAGTTTCGCGCAACGCCGAGTGCTTGTTCCCGGGGCTTACCCGCACAAATTCTTCTTTGATTGACGTAGGCGTTTTGTGAATCTTGCCATCGCTTACACTACGCAAATTACCAAATTTCTTTTTCAGCACCTGATCAATCGGCGAGCAGATCGTAGCTGCCGCCAAAATAATTTGCAGCGACTGCTTGCGCTTGGCTACACTGGCCAAAATTGGTTCTAGAATCGCATCCATCTCCTTGCGAAAACCCATCTTGGCATCAAAAAGCGTGTCTGCTTCGTCGACCACCACAGTGTCGATGCGGGAAAGAAAAAAGTCTTTTTTGCTAATGCATTTGGCCAGACGGCCAGGGGTGCCAATGATCAAGTCAAGCCTGCGTGATGTATTTCTTTGTTGAATGCTCTTCCGTTCTCCGCTCGTTATAGAGCAGGAAGCAAATTTGGCCAAGTGTGACAGCTGCTTTGCCACTGAAGCCACTTGCAAAGCTAACTCTCGACTAGGTAGCAACACAAGTGCGCTAGGACGGCCCATTACGACTAAGGCAGAATTCTCAGATTCTTGTTCACTAATTTTGGCCGATTCCCTGCGCAATATCTGTTCAACTACCGGAATCAAGTAGGCCAGCGTCTTGCCTGTGCCCGTCTGAGCCGTGCACAACACGTCGTGGCCTGCCAGTACGGTTTGTATTGTATTGGATTGGATGTCAGTGGGCATCGTAATTCTCATTTTTTCCAGACCCGCCACGATACGCGCGTCGACGCCCAGGTCAAGAAAGCTTCTCGCAGCAAAGTAGCGACGGGGCGAATTTAGCGAGATTAATGCGGACAGCCGCGGAAACAAGCGGCTGCGATGAAAGGACGACCGGACGGCGAGACACATTTTGAGCAATCGATGCCAATTGGTGGCTTGCAGACAACACAATTTCGAATGTCTTAAATTTAAAATAATGTTACACGTCTAAGACGACAGTAAACGACAATTCTTTGGATTGCGTGAATCGCGAAAGAGTCCACGTTTTGCTGCATCTGCGGTGATGCTAAATCTAAATCCCACGACAATCTGATGCTACCTTCCGATGTAGCGATAAAAACTTAGCATATCGAATTTCGTAATGGACAGGCTTGCAACGCGACAGCTCCAGAGCTTTAGCTTTTTTTGCCAAAAGTCCAGCGAAGGTAGGATGTTTGATGCTTAAGCTCGTTACGAAAAAAAAGCCGGATGCATTCAGACACCACAAACGGGTGGGTCTGTGCTTCCGATACAGATAGCAAGTTTTAACAACCAAACTTACCTCTCCCTCTACGATTGACACGCACAGCAAGGCGCACGTTGTGCCTGCCCTCTTCCCCCGTCGATCATTTCCCTACTCTACTCATCACAGTCGAGTCTTTCGTAGGCTTCAGCCATGTACTCGTCCTATTGGAAGCCTAGCGATGGTCGCGAGTCAAACGTAGCGACGGACCACGAGGCGCTGCACCGTGATGAGGCCACGCATAAGGCCATGCAGTCTGACGAGACTGAATTACGCCCTTTAGACTTGGAGACCATCATGAGCTCGAAGGCTGCCGTCAAATTCTGGTACTTGCACCGCCCTAAGACTATGGCGTATGTACATAAGAATGCCACCAAGATGCAAAGTTTAGGCCGCGCTTTTGCCGTGCGCAAGCTGCGTGCGAAGCATGGCGCCGAGTACATGGCCGAATTAGCTCGAAAAGACCAGGTGCGCCGCGATGCTGACACGCTAAAAGATCTTTTACCTGAAGAGCGCGCTGCTAAGGAATTGAATGATGCCGCCTACGACGCACGCGTGGAAGAGTCTCGACGCCAGCGCCGCGAGCAGATTGAAGCCGAGCGTCGCGCTGAGGAGGATCTGCGCATCAAGATGGCAGCTGAGGCTTCGGAGCGCCGGCGTATTGAGGAAGAGAGCAAGGCCGCAGCGCTTGCGGCGATGGAGGAATCTGAGCGTGTTGCCCTCGAGGAGCGTATGCGCAAGGAGGCGGAAGCCGAGGAAGCGCGTTTGCGTAAGGAGGCAGAAGCCGAGAAGGAGTGCCTTCGTCAGGTTGAGGAGGCAGCTCGTGTAGAGGAGCTACGTCGGCTTGAGGAGGAGGAGCATCGCGCGGCTGAAGAAGCTGAGGCTTCGCGTAAAGCGGAAGAAGAGCGACTTGCCGCTTTGGAGGCCGTGCGACTGGCTGAAGAAGAGGAAATACGCGTTGAGGAAGAGCGTCTTGCTGCAATAGAAGCGGCGCGCGTGGAGGCCGAGGATGCCGCTCGTCGCGAGGAGCAGGAACGTCTTGCAGAGGAACAGGAGCGTCTTGTAGAGGAGAGACGTCTTCACGAAGAGGAGGAAGAGCGCTTGCGTCTCGAGAATGAAGAACGGCTTGCGGAGGATGAACGTGCTCGCAAAATTGAGGAGGAGACTGCTTTTTTGGCTGCTCAGGCTCTTAAGGAAGAAGAACGATTGGCTAGCGAGGCGGAGAAACGAATTATTCAGGAGGAAAAAGAGCGCCGTGCTCGCAAGGAGGCTGAAGAACGTGACCGTAAGCTAGCAGAGGCAAGACTTGCTGCAAAACTGGCTGAGGAGGAGGCTAAACGTATACAACAGGAGCAAATTCAGCAGGAGAAGAACGCAAAGTACGAACAGTCATTATCGAAAGATGTGCCTGTGCGCGTACGTCAACGCGGCCCAGGTTGCGTCATCAGCTACGACAAGGAGCGGGAGACTTATGCTATCAAGCTTGACAATGCCGCAGGCGGCATGCAGATCACAGTACCTAGTGAAGATGTTAACCTTGATGACGACCGTATCCTTTCACCCCGTACCAAGGTGGACACGCCGTTTGGCACGGGTGAAGTCGTGGGCTTGGACCCTCATGTCGGATGCTACGCTATTAATACGGAAGTGAATGCTACGGACGACGACCAATTTCTTGCATTTGTTCAAATCAAAGACGTTACTGTTCACGTAGAGGAGGAGGAGGAGCGGGCTATTGTGGAAGACGCTTCGTTACCAAGTAAGTTGCGTACTTGGTACATCTTGTCGTGTCAGATGGCAAAGGGTTTTCTTATTAACGTTGCTTTTGTCGCTTACAGTTCCTGGTGAGATCGGTTTGGTGTCAGCTCGCATTGTTGATAGTCGCATTGTGAATCGAACGGGCAAAAAGTTCATTCAGTACAAACTGGAAATTCGTACCACAAATTACGGCACATTGTTTTGCTGGAAGCGATTTAGCACGTTCCGGTGCGTAATATTATTGCTGTAGAGGTCATTTTAGAATTTGTCAAAGAATAACGCTCTTGCTATGCATTTGTGCGATGCAGCTCGCTGTGCGACCGTCTTATAAAGGAGAATGGAATGAAACGCCGTGATATTCCAGAGTTGCCACATCGTCACATTGTGAGCAACTTTTCACAAAAGACGATCGGAGAGCGTGCTGAAAAACTTAATTTGTTTTTGACTGCCGCCGTAAGGGCCGAACATTTACAATGGGGTATCCGCGTGGACGATCAAATCGCCGTCTATAAGCGCCGTAACAAACGTGCGACACAACCTAGCAGCCAGCCTCAAACTCGCAGCAGTCGCAGCATCTTCTCACGACGAAAATAGTTATTGGAGAAGCCTATGTCGCAGTGCCGCAGCGATATTGTGCAGTACCGCTGCGACATTGTGCGGTGCAGTCTACTTTATGCTCTGTGCATGTGCCTTAGGTGGAAAAATTGTAGGGTAGTTGTCTTCACGCAAGATTTTACAACTTGAAGTTGCCTTAATTGACTGCTGTAAGTTGCGCCATTTATCCAGCTGCACTTTGCGGTACTGCTTCACTTCACTTTCTTTGTATTCGTATCGCTGAAATGGGTTGTGACAATCATCAGAGCAGCCTTCACAAACATCTGAGTGGCACGGCACGCCGTTTCGCGCGCATTCACAGTCCGCGTCGGCAGTAGAGCAATTCTTGTGCGCACGCGCTACTTTCTTGGCAGCAGTCATAAGTTCTGTCTTCCCCGTGCCCGTGTCCAGAATCGGAATGTTATAATCATGCAAGAACGCTCGAAGCTTTTTCACATTCATTTTTGCAACTTTTTTGACAAGGTCTCCGCACGAGCAGCCACAAGCGCCGTCGCGCGAGTCACGAATTCTGGCGAATTCATCCAGCTGCTCAATTGACACACAGCCAAAATCCAGCGATGTTAGAGAAGATTCAATGTAACCTTGGAAACCATCAAAATTATCGAAAATGGAAGCAGATCTAGTCGAGTACTTTCGCCTAGGTTTTTCTAAATCTGAAGACGACGACAATTGAGCCTCAATCGCTAAATCCTCCTGAGCGATTCTATCTTGCGTGAAAACTTTCTTGCGTTCGTCTTCGCTCAATCGAGAAAAAAGCGGGTTGTCAACCCCTCGGCGGTAGTCAAATTGGCGCGTCTCACCCACACTGACGTTGCGGCGCTTGGACTTTGACAAGTTATTGGCTCGTTCTTGCAACTCCATCTCTCGAACTTTTTCCACCTCAAGCACAGTGCCGAGGTCAATGTCCGCAACCTTATTACCAAGACCCAGGGCCCATGTTCCGTCGTAAGGTACAGCACTGCCGCCACCAGGGAAGCGCGCAAATTCTCGCGCCTGCACGTCTCCCCATAGGACGTGCTTTTTTCCACCAAGTGAGGCTGAGCGGTTCTTGCGCTCCTGTCGCGGGGTGCTTGTGGAGGCCAAATGCATGCTGTTGCTGCGCGCAATTCGCTTCTTCTTGTTTTTCGCACTCTTTTTCTTTGACTTGGGAGTTGCTGCTGACGGCTCGACTGAAATGTCTGTAACATGCACGGGC
This sequence comes from Bremia lactucae, assembly GCF_004359215.1. Taxonomy (NCBI): domain Eukaryota; phylum Oomycota; class Peronosporomycetes; order Peronosporales; family Peronosporaceae; genus Bremia; species Bremia lactucae. The sequence continues at coordinate 507,609 of NW_027152030.1, read as the reverse complement.
CCTGTTGCGAGGTCCACACATTTGAAAGGCGATGCAGTTACGGGTGCATCGATAATATCGTTAGTGCTAACATGAACCAGATCATTTAAAGACTTAACGGGCGAAGGAAGACATGACGGACGGTGGCTTTTCCAGCTCTGGCGTTGACAGTCGCGGTTACAGAAGTAGGCCCGTCGACAGCCGCCGCAGCGATTCTTAGCATTAGGATTCCGACATGACAGGCAATTTCTTTCGATCAGTGCGGACAAAGTCATTGAGGAGCTGTTAATCATTTCAAGAATGGGAAAGTGAGAGCTATAAATCGCCGTGTAATCGTTTTATAAATTGGCGCAATGTGAATTTGTGAATGCGATGATTGGTGCATTATCACAGCATTTGCTTTGTGTCCTGAACTTACATATATGAGCATCTTTGGCCAACCAGATATCTTCATTCAAAATGGCCGATCCGGACGCGAAGCTCAACTCCCTCTTTGGTAAGAAAAAGAAAAAGAAATCTACGACTGTCAATGCCAACGTCATCGTCAAGACAAGCGCGCTAAATATTGAGCGCGCCACTGCTGAGCGTATGGCTGCGGCGGCTTCCGCTAAGCCCGCGCCGAAAGTTGTGGCTCCCGCAACGGTAGCGTCGGGCAAAATCTTATCGGACCTTTTGTTGAACAAGGAAGAAGAGCAAACAAAAATGTCTTTCCAATGGGCCAAGCAACCCAAGAAATACAAAAAACCTAGTGAAAAGGAGTCAGTGGCCACCACGTGGGCAGAACAAGAGCAACGGAACCGCGTAAACCGCCGCATCCAGCTCGACAACGAACGCGCTTTTCCATCGCTGGGTAGTGGCGCATCCAAAGTGCAGCTACAGAGCATGAAGGCACCTATTACGAAGGCTGTCGAAACCAAGAATGCTTGGGCTTCGCTGCATGATGACGAAGACGAGGAATAATCGATAGAAGCAGTAGATACTCGTTGACACAATAAGCGAATTATAAATATTGTTACCACTGCGGGGAAATTATGTATTTGGCAAGGCAGCGGCAGAGGACAATGTGGTAGTGCTCATGTCCCAGCTGTCTGCGCAGGCTAGTACAGTTGAGTCAACAACTTTGACTCGAAATGGACGTATTCACCAGGCAACATCGCTTCTTACATAATGTTCTTAATTTCAATAGATCACGGTCACAACGTGAGATTAAAATAATAATTGTAAGTTACACCGCAATGTATCACAACCACGCTACCAATTTTATAAGTCTTCGATTGATCTGAACATTCTTAAATTTGACTACTAAAGTATTAAACTAGTTCATCGTGTCGAAATGTTGTGTACTTTTCGTGACTCATGTCATGAAGGCAAAGTTAGCGTTTACCAATGTTGATAGCAATAGTACCCCGCCAATTTCCTGATTTTTTTTGATATTGCACAACGTAAGTTAAGCGTATCATTAATTGTACCAATGAAAGCGCCTTTAGCGGATGAGTTGCACGTGGTGCGCTGTGCACTGCACCAACGTCTTAAGCACAAGCTCTCCCGTGTCATATCATCCGATTGTGTTCGAAACGCAAATGAATCAGCCAAGGATTGGGGCGCAAGTTTTAAGCTCGAACAGCTTTTCGAGCGCACGGTGCAGTTTGGTGAAAACCAATCCGGGCTTTTACTTGGAGCTGCGGGCAGCGAACGTAATGTCATTGTAAAGCGAGCAATGCACAACTTGCGCTGCAAGTTTGGCAAATTTACGCTAATATATCTTAATGGTATGATCTTGCAAAACGAGCTCGAAGCATTTAGGGAGCTCACAGCGCAGCTTACCCGCGCGACGGCAGTCAAGCACCCAGTAGGCCAATATTTTTTTGATTAATCTCAGCAAGAGATCTGATGTTCTGCTTCTAACCTGGAAAAGGTGCTGTCATACTGGAATATGTACGAGTATCTTCGCGGCCTGCTCATTGCAAAAGCCAAGACTGGAGACCATGTGATTGTCATTCTAGATGCGCTGGAGCAATTTGTGCTTGAAACTAGTAATAAAAAGCAATTGTTACTTTACAACTTGCTGGATTGGTTGCAGGTAGCTGCAGATTTACTTCTGCACGCAACATAGTGGGTAATGTTATGCTGTGCTACAATGTTTGTAGGATTTCGATATTAAAATGGGCGTGCTGGGTGTCACAGACAATTACAATGTTGTGGACAATCTGGAAAAACGAGTGCTTTCGAGGTCAATATTGTGATATCTGTCAAAACTTACGCGCTCAAGCCATTAAACTCTGTACTTATACGTGTATCCTTACTTGACACAGATTTTCAAACATTCAGATTGTTATTGAAAGACCTTCTTTCGTCCAGATACAGCGTGACCTCTTTTGTATGCTTTCTCTTGATGATTTTAACTGGACTTCGTTCAGTACAATGCAACAGCCATCAGTCAACTATATTGCTTTGCTAAGCCAGAGTCTAAAAGAGCTGCAGTCAAAACACAACAAAGTTTTAACAAGCCTTGAGTTTGATTACGACATTGGCAAACCGCAAGCCTTTTTCATAAGGCTTGTCTTTGCAGCTGTTTGTTACTTGGATGTTAATACTCCATTGCTAACAGCTCAGAACATTCGACGCGCTAGAAACTTGTTGGAGCAAGATCATCAACTCGCTGTGCTTCGAAGTGTGACGGATCACGGGCTTGCATTACTGATCGGAATGGGGCACCTTGAAAAGGCTGATCAATGCGTTTTCACACTTGAAATGGTGTACGCGCGTTGGGAAATTTTTCTCCGTCAGCACGATATGCTTGTGCAACTGCCAACTCGCAGTGAGGCTCAGAAAGCACTAGAGCATTTGCTACAATTAAAGCTCGTGAAGGACGCTGGAGATGCATTTAACACTGGACGCGGTGGGGATTTTCATATGAGACTAGGCAGAGCAGGCTCACTGCAGCCTGAGTTTCGGGTAGTACACTTGATTTTTGCTCCGCGCACATTAAAAGGAATGCTGCTAAATGGCAGCATAGACTGTTCGACTATACTGAGAGAATGGGCTCTCAACGGAAATTAATTCCGTTAAAAAGAGATTAAAATGGCTAAATATGACTTAAACGGCACCATCCATCGCGCAAAGAACTTTATGTACCCGTCGTATTGCCGGACTGATACACAGCTCATTATAATCCTGAATTTTCAATAGTGATGTCCAATAACCTTTGAAAATTCTGTGCCGTTTACAATATGTCCCATGTCATCCGGTATTCTCGTCGAGTTGGTCTTGACCAGCCATTCAATGCTGCGCGCAAGTGTTAAGCAATTTAAAATAAGAGATACGTTACCGACAAAGCCTCTTCTTCGGCGTATGTTAAGTTCAGACATTGCTGCACCATTTGCGACAAAAATCACGCTTTAATTTTCTGCCTACTATTGGCTGGTACGAGGCTTAAGGCCACTTGGTATTCCTAGGAAATGTGCTCATGTAAGATTTTCCAATGTTGGTGTCATTAGAATGCTTCACATGCCTTCGAGATGCGCAACAGCTATCGTTAAAGCTTAAAAAAAAGCAGAATTTGGAAGCCTCCTCCATGGTGACCATCACCGTGCATGTATAATTGTTATCAAATTAAATAGCTCATCTCTTAATTACCGCATAAAGCATAATTTAGAGACGCATGAAAAAAAGTCGAGTTCCACGATATTTAACAGCTTTTTGCCACAATTCGGCTAACAACAATCGCTATCAACTATCATTTAACGACTCTGCAAGTTGGGTGCCAAGCAAAAAGTACGTGGGTTCGCGAGTTGAACCTGCCGCTAACTGCTCTGCAACCAAGTATAGCGGATCGTATATCTTCAGCAATATTCCGTCCGACAATTTGGGGTATCCAGCGTCCCGCAGATCGAAAAATGCTTTTACGATCATATTCTTCTCTTTAAAGGCTCTTGGAGCATTTTTTAATTTTCTCACTTCATAGTCATGCATTTGGCATTCGTACAAAAGAAGGTGAGGCATAGCTGCGCAACGTCGCTTCAAATGAACCTTTATCCACGCTCGATCTTGAACACATTCCATCACACCATTCGAACTGTGTAGCGACTGGCTACTTTGCTGTGGAAGCAAATGCTGATCGTGCGAGCGTAACAACGTGAGGTCCCGCTTTCGCTTGCGAATAGCCTTGCGAATGACATCACCCAAATTTCCACGAGTTTTAAATTCATTCATTACGGTTTTTGTTTTTCGATCCATAAATGCTTCCACTGACGAAGACTTGACCGAAGAAAATGATTCCAGTACAAATGGCTCGGCTTGCAACTGTTTTATCGTGTCAGAAATCGCATCGGATTTCGTATTGTCCTCGCCACTTTGAGCCTGACAATCAATATTTTATCGTTAAGTACAATAGTTCGCGAGATATTGCCAAAATATGATTGATAAATCTACCTGTGAAGTCAAACTAGTTTCCAAAAAAATATTCTGCCGCTGTGAAATCATCGTTGCCCGTTGCAGTACATCAGACAGCAACTTTTTTTTCGATTGTGATAAGTTTCTGTCCAATTTACCGCTTATAACTGATCCGTTTTCCAAGGTTTGCTGTTTTTGTCGCCTTAATAAGCCAACAGGCATCGACTTTCGCCTACATTTACAAGTCATATCAGAATGCTGAATAGCTGACTACTCGAATGGATGAGCACCCACCTTTTCTCAGACGGCGTGTCTAATTGAGAGCTAAGTCGCTTTTGAAGTGCCCCTAAAGACTTCCGGCGTTTTATGGTATCAGCATATGCTACCTTCTTTGTAGTCCAGCGCTCAGGCCTCAAAGACGCCGCTTCAGAATTGAGTATTTTTAAGCTATTGTTAACTGCGTTTGTCATTCTACTGCAGTGCTGGCTTATTTTTGTTGTAGAGCGAGACTTATTTTTTTGATCATCGCAGCTCGTTTCCCTTCTTTCAAGTCGGGAATGTCGTGAGCGCGCAGCGCCAATATTCAAATATTTAGGTTTCGCCAATGATTCAGATGTTACTTCATTGCAAACTTCTGAATGTTCACTTTGCGCACCCTTGTCCGCATCAATCGTTGGCTTCGGTGCCTCCAGCAAAGATTGTTGTGGTAGTAACAAGGTCGCAAACGGATTTTCTTCGTTGTCTTTCTCAAGAGTTTCGTCTAAGCAAAAAATACCAGCATATTAGTTAACAATGGTACCACTATCATAAACGCACCTAGAATAAACCAAGGATGCTGCCGGTGTGGGGAAATCTCACTATTTTGACCGGTTACTTCAAGTGCTAAAGTTCCTACAATAGGCAACGTGAAAGCGGGTTTGGTGGTAGGCGAGAGCAGCAGATTCTTAGTATGAGAGCCAGCTTCGAGATCATAATAAACCACGCGCTCGTTGTCGTTGCATGAAGTCATCACAAATTTAATACGCAAACTTTGCAGACTATTGATAGCTTTGGCCGAAAGTAGGTTGATTTTACACTTCAGTTATCCAAATATAAATCATAACTAATTAGTTATTAAATAGATTTAGCAAAGTGGTTACATTTGATTTTATAGAATGAATAAAACATCAATCGTTTCTGACAGAAGACGACTGTGTCGCTTTGAATTGACAGCACATCCCATTTTCGCTAATCTTGCTAAGACTCAACAATTAGACCTGTTGAGACAGCAACATTTACATGCTGCTAGCGGGCCGACGCATCTGCGTCAACCCGAAAGCTTAAAGATCGAAATCTCTAAGTTTAAGGCAGTCGAAGGCGACTCCCTTTTAAGATGGCTCGTCGAATCAGACGACGCTATTACAGCTCGCCGCATCAATGATGATGCGACGAAAGTGAAATTTGGCATGTCCAACTTAGCCGGACGTGCCAAATCTTGGGCTTTAGGGCTCAAGCTTCGCTACCCATTAGTCTTTGGGTCGTACGAGGTCTTTAAGCTCGGCTCAGGCAAGCATATGAGCCGCCACGTGCCGAATTCAGGGCTCAAGCCGAGCTTCTGGATTTGAAGCAGGGCGAATGTGACCTTCACGCTTATGCCAGCATACACGATATGTATCGTGAGTCATCCACTTAATGAACAAACAAACGTAGACCTCAGTGTGAATACCCATCACACTGTGGAGTTAGATTCGGACGGCTATGCACAAGCACAGGCAGCGTCGAAGTTCAAGCTCTCGAATACGCTGAGTGGTAGAAATAAGGATGCTTGCTTGAAAAGTAACATCCAAGAAAATATTCAAAACTGTCTATAAGAGGCAGTGCGGAAGTCCTAGATTGACTGGAGAGTCGATTGTAGAGGATCTCGCTGTGGTTGCGCAAACACAGCAAGAGGTAGTTGGGGAGCATGCTCCCCAAATAAAACTTGAGGGAATAAGTCCTCAAGAATCCGCGGGAATAAGTCCCCAGAAACTTGTGGTCAAAGGTTCCCAGGTACCTTTGGAAGTAAGTCTCAAATAGGTTACTGGAACATTAATTATCTATGTAAATAACAGATCAAAAGTAGGCGCTTATACACTTGATCTGATAGCGCCTCCTTAGTAAACTTCCGAGACAACTCAATTGCCAACGCTAGAACCGAAACGGTTCTTGCGTGATCTGCGTAGTGGCAAAGGCAAGCAGATCTGCGTACTTATCACAGATTATATGCGTAGCCGATATTCGGTCGGCAATAGTATTTCCTGAGGACGAGCGGGTTCTCAGCAGCTCATCGGTTGACGAAAGTGACCTCGATGAGAAGACTCGGATGGAACGTCTTACGTTCAATCCTGGGAATCTTTGAGGACAAATCCTTTATATAAGGATATGGTCGAATTAACTGATGAGCTTCCTGAATCCGCACAATGCGAGTTGCCTGAGGATAAAGGCACTCGATGCGAAATTGACCTATCTGTTGAGTGCTCTGCAAGCAGTGATGCTTTGTCCCTAATACCAGGTTCGAAATACTGTGTCATGAAGCAGCGGCCATTGCCTAGTGAAAAAGTATTAGCGATCGACAAATTCTGTTCCGATCGCTTAGCAGCGGGCATGTGAGGAAGTCAACCTTTCTAGATAGCTCTCCGACCTTCTGTGTGCGTGAAGCAACAGAAAAATGGCGAATTGTGCATGCGTTCAATGAATTAAACGCTGCAACGGTACCGGCTCAAACGCCGATACCACGAAAAGACGTAATTATTGATGGTTTGGCAAAGAGTTTTATCTCTTTGTCAATAAATCTGATGGATGGATTCTATCATAATCATATCCTTTTTCGTGAACAAAATATTCCATTCACAGCAGTAAGTGCCCCAAGCGGAATGCTATGGGAGTGGCTAGTCATGCCACAGGGACTTAGTAGTGCCCTTGCGACATTTAACAGATGTGTGACCAATCAGTTAAGATCGGTGCGTGATTTTGCACTAAGCTGTTTTGATGACGTAGCAGAGCCATGAACGGAAAATCGGACGTTGAAATACATCGTACCCACGTCCGAAGGGTTCTTACACTTATGCGTAAGCATAAGTTGTATGCAAATCTCAAGAAATAAATAGTTGCTGTAAGCCAAATGCGACTTCTTTATTGCATCGTGGGTAAACACGGTGTACGCCCTGATGCGGAAAAGGTCAAGGCCTTCACCGACTGCCCTGTGCCAGTCAATGTTAAGGTACGTCGAAAGTTTCTCGGCTTAGCGGCGTGCTTGCACAAGTACTCCTGCAATTATGCCGAAATGACAGTACATCTCTAGGCGGGTACATCTTAATGCGGCCACACTCTACTTCGACACACACCCTAGCACAGCGAAAAAGCGGTTAAACAGGCTTCTCTTGCGTGCACTGAGGTAGTTGTGTAGCGACCTCACCCAACGCAAAGTACTCTAGTAAAGTGTCGTCACGGGAACGGTAATCCGGCTCCTCGTGCGCACTTACTAAGTAGGAAGTAGTTCAGACTGATTAATATTTAATCGCATTAAATATAAATACCTATTTTTACGAATCAAAATGTCATCTCTATAGATAACGCTGAATATGTATTGCGAGCGTATCTTTCTAGATACCTCGCGTAACGGATGACGCTAGGCGTCATCCCTCCTAATGTGAATGCACCTATGTGTATCACATACACAAGGGTTGGTCACAAATGTGAACCACACCCGATAGGTGGGTCTTATTACATTATTTAAATAATTGACCATCCCCTTAAGCACACCAAGTGTACTTAACGGGGGCTGTGTAATATTAGAGCAACTTTAGCCCCATACACCCCCCCTCAAGAAAAAAAATTACATTTTAAATTCGTCAAAGAGATACGAGGAAACTTGAGCAGCTTATCGCGCCGGTAGCTCATTTAATCACTCTAGCGACCTGTGTTCACATACACGGCGCCAAAGATGCAACCGAAAAGGGGCCACGTTGGTGGGTCGTCTGCGAAGACGCCCACTCAACTTCGCTCTAAGCGCACGCGCCGCGTTAACACGCCGGCAGTGTCTAATGCCTTTGTCGAAACGCTGACTACTGCTGCTGTCGCATTAACAGGGCTGAAGGATCCATCCCACTTTTACAGTGATGATGCTGATCCGTCGCTCGTTGTCGACGACAATGAGTCGACATTGTTGCCGTCACCTCATAGTAGCGATGCGGACATTGAGCTCATGAGGAAGGATGATGGCGCATTATTGCCCATCCAAACTTCTCTCATGGCTCACAAGATGGAGACAGCAACATTTACAGATGCTGTCTCGTCGTCTGCGCTGGAAAGCGCAGCGACAGGTAATGAGAGCGCTGCCAATAAAGGCGCAGCCTCTTCTCCGTTGGGTATAACCACAACGCCTTGTGCTTAGACTATAATCCATAATGGTTCTGACATAGAGGATTCGGAGCCTAAAGCTCCGGCGGCGTAACGTGAACGTGCTCAGTCGGTGTCACAAGCCAGTCGTTTAGAACGTGGCTATGCGACGGGTGGCATTCCAAAGATGCCCCCTTCATCTAAATAGCCTCATACAAACGGGCCAAGAGCGTCGCTCCTAGAGCGCGCTCTTGTAGACGCACATTATTTTTATGGCGTCTTTTTATCATGGAAGGCTCAGGGAAAATCGCTTGGGCGTATTTTCCCGATTTAGCGAGGATCCCGTCGAAGGTACTGACGCCGAAGCCAATAGTCTTTGGCCCAAATTCTACAAGTTCCGCCCGAGCGAAGGCCTGACGAAGAAGTAGCCCCAGCTCAAAAAGACAAAAAGCGACAAAGCGTCGGTGAAGTCCAAGACGAAGCCAAAGAAAGCTGAAGAGGACGTCGCATCGGTCGAGTCGAAGAAGCCCAGGAAGACGGCGGACGACGGCGTATCGATGGAAAACGCGAAAGACCGAGCGCCAGCGTCGAAGAGGATCGCCACAGCTCAAGTCTACCTCTCGTACACCAGCGAGTTGAAAACGTTTACGGGGAAGTGGAAGGCGTCGATTGCGCGCGACTGACACAAGTCCACGCGCACGGCGTTTCGCCGCAGTCAGCTAATCCAAAAAAGTGCCTGTGCTTCTCTGAACAGCTGGTACAAGACGTTGCGGCCCAAGATCTCGAAGAGCTGGACTCGGCTTAAAGAAGAGTTCCGCAAGGAGTTCATGGACGGCTCGACATCGTACATGCAGATGTATTTCGCGATGGTCCATCGTTCTGACGAAGACGTCATCGCATACTTGTACCGTCTCGACAACGTCGCGAGAAAGGCCAGTGTCGACTACTTGTCAGGCGAAGAAGAAGCCATGACCCATGTCGACCGCTTTCATCTCGGTTGGAGACGACGACCTTCGCAAGTCACTCGCGGCTCTAGTGCTGGAAGGCGTCGAAGACGACGCTCAAGAACATCGAGCGGAACGAGGAGGAGTATCAGAACCGTCTCGACAACGACAAGTTGCGCATTAAGTCCGACGGTTGCAAGGGTTTGGCAGCGGTGACATCGCGCGACATCGGCTTGGTTGACGACCAGAGCGACAACAGCGACGATGACTCGGACGATGACATATACGGAAGGTCGTCGCGTCGCGCAAAGAACAACGTGTACTACGCACGCGGGAGAAGATCTTGGTGATTCAGGCCGATGGATACAAGAGTGTCGACGCTCTAAACGAAGATCACATCCGTTGTTCGCACTGCGGCAAGCCCCACAAAGAAATTGACTGCTGGGCAAAGATGAAGCGCGGCAACTGTGGTCGCGGATACCCGACGGAGAAGTGCCTCGCGCGGCGCACGTGCTGCGACGAGCTATATGACCACGCGAGTGCCCGCAAGCCGCGACCTTGAAGGCGCTCAAGGACTGGTTGGACCAAGTCAAGCACCCCAATCTCCCCCCAGTCCGTCACTAAGACGTTAAACTAGGACGCTTGCTACCTTGGCAGGCAGAGCGCAACGAGCGGCCACCAGTCTACGTCTTCGAACTCGTCGAAGACCAGACCAGAGCGAAGGAGGTGGCGAACCGTAATAACCACGTACTCTTGGCCTTCTCATCTTCGTCTTCTTCATCTTTGTCTGCTGACTTATTATCGGAGATTAGAAAGAAGATGAAGAAGCACCAAGAGACGGCTACAACCGCCGTCCTCGGGTGCAAACGCTTGTGTTGACGCCCGGCGAGAAGAGAGGCTCCTCGGAGAGTCACCCAAAGAAGGACTTCTCGACAGCCATCGTCCGCGCCGCCATCGAGGATCGGCGTGCGCGAATCCTGATTGACACCGGCGCCAGAGTGTCGATCATCAACTCTGTTTTTGTTGTTGTGCAAAGCAGAATTGACGATCGATACGACACAGACGCTGGAATCCGTAGGAGTCGGTGGCGAAGTGTGTCATACGGTAAGAGGTGCCCGCTTGAAGGTCACACTCGCGCGAGATTACGCGTACAAGTTCGACTATTGGGAGTCGAAGCTGGGCGCGTGGGACGCGATCCTGTTCGACTCGACTTGGCAAAGGGGTTAACATGTCTTCCAGATGAAGTCCACTGCGCTTAGAGGGTCGAGGGGCAGCGTAGAGTGGCCGTCACACCGTGCCGTACAGCTGAGGAAAGACGTCTCGCTGGCACGATGCGCGGCTTGAGCACGTGAAAAACAAGAAGCTCTGGGTCACGGGCGGGCTCGACTGGGTGTCGGAGATCGTGCGAGTCCCGGATCAAGTGCCGACGGCGGTTCGCATCACCAACATCGGAAGCTGGAGCGTCCGGCTGTCGTTTCACGATACAATCGGCATGTGGCTCAACGACACGGAAGCTCCAAACGTCCGAGCTATGTTTCGTTTGAATCGTATAAGCACAAAGAGTGGCGGAAGTTAGCGTACGATGCTACGTCGGAAGATGTCATGATCAGGAGAAGGGAGATAGATCGTGAGGAGTACGAAGCAGCCGCACCTCCGACAGTGGAAAAGCAGACGTACCGCACTCCATCAAAGATCTTGCGACATCTAACAATATCTCAGCAGGACAAAGGTTCAACGTCACGAGATGGGGCAAGCGTGGAGTAAAGTAGAGCAACAATCACGTCAGTCCGACGAGGCTGTGGCACCAGCCGACGAGGTGCTAGCGCAGCTGACTCCGTCCGCGCCCGACGACGCAACGGCGACGACCGATCATCATGCAAGTGACACGAGCTGCCGAACTCGCGGTCAACCAGTCAAACTTGGACGACATTGTGTACTTGAAGGAAGAGAGCTTGCCGAACGCCGAAGACCTGCAAAACCAGGTGGCTCTCATCCCAGAGCCGGAAGAAGACGGAGAAGTCGTGGAGGCCGACTTCCAAGTCGGCGAGCCTGGCGTCAAGTCGGAAAAGGAGACCGCAAAGATGCGCGCGATCATCTTGAGACGCCGGCATCTCTGCATGGAAAAGGCAGCGCACTCTTGCCGCCTGCAAGAGGCGAGTCATGCGACATCGACGTCGGCAACGCGCGTCCGATCGCGTAGAAGGCTCACAAAGTCCCGCCGCAGTACACCAAGCAAGTAATTGAGCAGCTGAAGGGCCTGTTGAACGCCGGGATCATCGAACCGTCGACGTCTCCGTGGGCCTCACCGATCGTCATCGTTTCCAAGAAGAACAAAGTCGGTATCCGGCTTTGCGTCAACTACCGAGTCGTGAACGAATTGACGAGGCTCTTAGTAACGACTTGCTGGAAGACCTGTTGGCAATGTGCTGGTTCTGCTGCCTCGACATGGCGAGCGGCTTCTGGGTTGTGTCGATGACGCCGCGTTCCAAGCGAATCTCTGCGTTCGTCACGCCGTTCGGGCTGTACGAGTGGACGCGGGTGCCGTTCGGACTCAAGAACGCGCTGCAGATATACGTCTTCAATGAACTTGTGATTGTTGTTCAACGACTCGAGGAACAACTGGACGTCTGTCAGCGTCTTCGGGAACTCTAACGTCGCCAAAACTTCCAAGTTCTTCGGGTTGGACTGGAGACCTTCAGCGCTGCTTTTTGGCCAGGCATTCTACTTGCAGCTTGCCGAAAACACACTTGGGAACGCTTATTGACAGGCTCCACTCTTCGCAAGTCTGCATCAGCCGTTCCAGCAGCTTGCACAGCTGGTCTCACGTTTCCGATCCGAACAGGGTCGTCGATGTACGAGCGGCGGCGGAGGATCGATGCATCGCTCCGCGTTGCCGGCACACCGTCGGCAAAGACGTCAGCGGTCGGCGCACCGTCTTAGTCGGGGCTGAGCTTCAAGATCTCGTACAGCGCGTTGTCGATGAGCCATTTATGCCGGTGTTTGCGGCGTCGCTTTACGAGCTCACAGACGACGAGTTTTGCAACGAAGACGTCAACCCGGGGCAGATGCCACGCTCACGTGCCGCATTCAAAGAGCTTCAGCGCTGACTCGTCGAAGCACCTGTCCTGCATAACTTCAAACCGGAAAAGACGATCACGATCGTTATTTACGCCAACGACTTGGCCATGGCAGTGTCGCTGAAGCAGGAGCACGACGGAACGCTGATGCCTGTAAGCTTCGCCGGCCGCGTCTTGAAAGACGGCGAAGTACGATACGCCCTCGCGGAGAAGGAAATACCGGCTCTTCTATGCATGACTCAAACATGTCGACTGATAGTCGTCGAATGCCCGCCACGCGTGACCACACATCATTCGGCGATGTCGTGGCTGTTCAATGTGAACCGTGCGCCAGGCCGGGTGCTGCAATGGGCAGCTATGCTGCCACCGTTGCCATTGACGATCGAGAGGGAATCCAAGAGCAAAAACGAATCGTCGAGTTGCTGGCAGCATGCATCGTCACGGCACGCAGTCGATGAAGCGCTCGAGGGCATCCGCTCGAAGTAGGGTTGGCCTAAGGCAAAAAAAACGTGCGCGTTACCGCGTATCGGTGGCAAGCATGCACGCTAAATTATCATATTCGGCGGATCGGCCAAATGGCAAAGAGTCGATGGTGCATTTCGCGCAGTACTCTGGCGAGTTCCAGAGTAGAAAGTCGTAAATGCCGTCTCACAATGGGTTGAAGATACGACGGTGAACGAAGTCGAGCACTGAATATTTATCTCCGCTGTCAACATCGCTGTTGATGGAGACTCGAACGTCGCCATCCAGCAACTCAGAAGCAATCATACCATCAATGCGCCGTGGCTGCAGCTACCCTGCATCAAGGAGAACGCAACACTAAAGAGGCTGAAGTCGTACGAGCTCGTCCACGCGAAGTGCGAGTTCAACGAGCGGCCGACTTCTTGGCTGGCAAAGCGACGCAACGTCGCTACGGGGAGAAAGTCGAGAGCGCTAATTTTGCCGATCTTGTCACGCTGATCTCGTCTCCACGAAATCTTCACGAAGTAAGAAACACCGCCACTCTCAAACGTGTTCGCGACATGTCGGGGAAGAGGAAGGCCGCACGGGCACAAATTGAACAAGTCGATCTGACAGCCGTACCAGCACTGGCATTGCAGGACAATTCCGCGTCGATCGTGGTAGCGAGACAAGACCGCAACTGACGGGCCCAAAATAAGTAACGTTGGATCCACGCGCTGAAGAAGATTCTGGCTGACGATCTGCAAGCGCTGACGGCGGAAAAAGCCCGGGCCGTAGCCAAGATGGAAGGGATTTTCGAATTCGACGAGATGGGGCTGTTGTTATTCGTCTGTCATCATAAGCGACAGACACCGGACGGCCCAGAGTTGCAGCTGCGGCTCGTTCTTCCGTCGACCCCCCACGACGCAGTGTTGTACCACGACCACGCGAGCTGAGCTAACGCGCACCAGGGTGTGTCAAGGACTATACGCGCGTCAGCGACCACTTCTACCGGTAGAATATGTACAATACCGTCAAAAATTAATTTGCATTTGCGTCGACTGTACGATAGGCAAGGGCGAGCCGTCTGGTGAGAGTCGGTCGCCAGGGAATATTTGCGTGACAGAGCCGTTCCAAATGATTAGAATGGATCACATCCCGTTGCTTTCGGAGTCGTACCGCGGCAACACCGTGTTGCTGGTCATCGTCGGCCAATTCACCGGGTTTGACATCGTGCGCGCGAGCAAGTCGAGAGACGAGCAGACGGGTCGCAGCGACTTACGAGAAGGAAGTGTACCAAGCCTATGGCGCGAGCTAAGTCATCTGACACGATCGTGAGCCGAGCTTCATGTCTGACATCTTCAAGGCGTTCTGCAAGCTGCTTAAGATGCGCACTATTGCGACTTTCGCGTACCGATCGCAGGCCAACAAGATGGTCGAACGCATGGTCGGCACAATCACGCGCACGATCAAGATATACGTGCAAGATTCGAACTAGCGCGACTGGGACGACTTCGCAGAGCGCCTTCCGTTGGCGTTGAACACAACGTAGAATCGTGCACGTGACGAGTCGGCTGCGTACTTGGCCTATGGTCGGACGCCGCGGACGGCTCTCAAGACCGCAATCCCGAAAGCCGGTCGGGGCGTGGGCGGGACCGACGCAAAGAAGTGGCAGATCCAAGTGCAGAAACAACATCGGTTCGCATGTGCACGCACGAATGAGCTGATGGAAGCTGCGATCTTCGAGCGTATTCACCAAGGCGAACGAGAGCGCAGGAGAAGACGACGGATCGGTCGGGGTCGGCAGCTGGGTCTGGCTGTACTTGAACCGCGTCAAGCCGGGCTAAGCAGGGAAGCTCGCTTACTTGTGGCATGAACCGTTCTGCGTCGCTGAGAAGCGAGACGACGTGATGGTGCGTCTTGGAGTTGAGGGGACGAAGTACATCTTCTTCCCGTGGGTGCACATCTCGCGAATTAAAGCCCGACGACAGTTTCCAGTGCGACCAGCTGAAGAGTTGACGACGCCTGATGCGGGACGTTTTGACTTCAACGAAGCCCTTATCCCGGAGGACAGCTTCGAGCCAGACGCATCGGTGAAGGAGTTCAAGGTCGCCGAGACCACTCCATCGTTGGCGGAAGAGCACGCGATACAGCCGTCGAGTGCGATAGTACCGGATTTGCTGGGTCGGCTACGACAAGCTAACTTGGGAGAACGAAGACGACTCGAGCTGCGCTGCGCTGATAGCAAAGCACGAGAAGAAGCTGAAGGCGGGCGGACGCTACGGAGTCACTCAAACTGAAGGTAGACCCAAGTGAAAACCCGGCTAGGTCATGGTAATATGGCGCCCACGCGCTATATTACGTGCTACATCAACTTGCACGTTATGTCTGCGGACGCTACGAGTGCGCTAATGCCACAGCTAACCAGCTAAAGTGAACGCTACGAGTGCGCTAATGCCACAGCTAACCAGCTAAAGCGAACGCTACGAGTGCGCTAATGCCACAGCTAACCAGCTAAAGCGAACGCTCACTACCACTATACAAAGAAGAGAAAGAGGAAGAGAGAAGCAGAGTCAGCCGTCTGGCTTTGTTGGACGACGCACCGCGTCATCAGTTGCTGGGTATTCGACAACGACTTAATCGTCGTCAGCCGCCGCGGAACGACGAGCTATCACCATCGAGAAGGAGTAAGTGTCAGTAAGGTGATACTGAGAGGCTATTAGTACATCGCATCTCTGGTGTTCAAGCAGGGCGAGTGGATTTCTTGTGAATGCGACTCTGAAACAGCGAGTGGCGCAACACGTGGGTTTCAAGCCGACTCAAGAATAAGATTCGATCAGGGTCTATCGATAGTCTCCAAGTGATCTTCGATGTCCTGTACCGCGTGCGAGCCCTCCAGCTGAACGGACCGGCTATCAATGGCTCCAATGGGATGGGAAGACGGAACAGGTCCAGCAAGACGTCAATGTCCACGCTGCAGTTCGCCTGCAACAAGTCCAGGATCCGCTTCAATGTCTTCGCTTGTTTAAGGTGGCTACTCCGGGTGTTACGGTGTTGTTGCTACTCTTCGAAAGCCGCCAAATCCTTGTCCAGATGCAACAAGTGCGTTCGGTCCCACAGAGCCCAGAAGTGGCACTACTTGACGTCTCGGTACCGCTGGCAGAATCTACGCAGCGTTGCTATAGTGTTTTGATCCAACGCGTCGAATGTGAACGGTGAGGGGAGCAGCCCGTGGTTCCAGGATTGATTCCCGGTGATTGTCACGAACATCGATGCCGGAATCCGCGCGCTAGGAAAATATTTTTGATCGGAAGCCTCAGTCGCGAAGTACGGGATTCGACGAACCAACGCTTCCACGTCGAAGACAGTGCTGTTGTAGTCCTCAGGTTGGGGGGGCAAACGGCCACCGTGTCTTGGGGAACCGAGTGTCGTTGCGATAACGCTCGTCGGCGTTACGGTGACCATTGTTTCCATCCTCAATGCAGTTGATTCGAGTGATCATGTCGGTACCGTCTCCAAAAGTCTGCGTGGAGAAGTCGTGCCGGATTCGTTGTCATCGTCCGATTCATCCGGGGAGTCAGCGGTAGCCACGACTTTGTCGCTCGTCTTCGAATGTTTAAAAGCAGGAGGTGGAGCAGTTGACGATCGGTTGGATAAGGGGAGGACGCGTTAGCTGTCATGCGAGTCGACCGCAATGTTGTCGCAGGTACCGTCATGTAGAAGCGAGTATCGCCGGTAGCCGCATATCCAGAAGGCGACTCCGGTGCGTCGCGACGAGAAGTCGATGCTGCCGCGTCGCAACCAGAAGTCGACGTCGACGAGTCACAGACCTGGACGAACCGGGACGAGAATCGCCGGAAATTGCAGGACGAGATGTTGAACTCAATGCGTCATGATCAGGAACCGACACCCAACAATCGGAAGCAGGAGTGCGGTGAGGCGATGTATCCTGGGTTACAGGGTTTCTGCCAGCAGTCTCACGAGGCGATTTACCTCGGACACTCCCACCAGCTGACGACATGGTCCGAGTCCAGGATGTGCTGATGCTTCGACGGATGCAGCGTTAGCGCTGTGCCAGTATGGATCGATCCGGAGCGCTTAAAGAGTTGGCAGTTGATCCGGGAAGAGAACGCGGGTGCGGAGAGAGGGATCAAGCGTGTAGCCTTTTCAAGGAAGAAGAGATAAGCCTGGAAAGTCAGAGCAGCTGGCGCCACTGCCGTCATCGGCTTAACCGGAGAGTCCATCATGCTCTTCGGTGAGTTCCACTCGCAGAGCTGACATTCGAGCCCGCTAGTCAGCGTTCTCCGCAGACGGTCCCATAGGAGCAAGAGCGGAAACCTAAACAGGCACTGAAGCCTCAAGCCCGCACACGGCAGCCAAGCTCTGGATCTGCTAAGACTAACGAGCGACGATGTGGCTTTATCGTTCGCCAGCTGGGCCGCGTGAAGTTGGATGCGTAAGTCGTCGCGTTCACGCTCCGCCCACAAAGGCTGTGCGGGAGCTGGTTCATCGTGCTTTAACTATGCTGCAGTATCAAAGAGCTGTCGACCAACTTAGCGTTTTTATCACGAAGCTTCTGTTGCTGAATGGATTTGGCTTCGGTTTGATCAGTCGCCTTGTTCTGACGGAGTCGGGTGATGTCGGCCAGCTGTCCAGCGATCGTAGACGCTTGCGACTCGGTCGTGTCGTGCACTCGATTGTAGTCGTCTTGAAGACGAGCCAAACGTTCGTTTAGGTCGGCCGCTGTCTGATGTTGCGAATCTGCTAGACTATCGGGAGGATCGTTCCACGGATCACGAACGGACGCCCGGAGAGGTTCGAACAGGACACGAATGACCCGTCGCTCAGCGTATGTCCATGACAGATCGTTTTGATGTACCAGCGCGTAGCTCGCATACATCCGACGGACCAACTCATTATACGGTAGGAGGTTCGGGGTCATCTACGAGATCAGAGCAACAAACTGTTGAAGTCAATCGATGCAAAGATATGACATCACAGAACGCCAGGATCGCTGAATCTGAAGCCGACAGGTGATCACAAGTGGCCATGACCGGTAGTTATGAGTAGCCATGACCGGTGGTCACGGACAGCGAGTACCGATGGCATTCGCGAGCTGGCGCGTCTGGTTACACTGGACGTCGGCTGGTACATGGCGCGAATATTTTCCTTAAAGATCGCCCATGTAGGAAACGCCTTTCTGTCCGCCATAAGCGCCGAGTAAGCCCACTCTGAGGCCTTTCCGCGCAGATGCGACATGGCGTACGACACCATCCGGCTGTCGTCCTCGATGAGCTGGGCGACACCGCATTGCTCCACGGCTAAAAGCCAGTGGACAATCGTGTGCGCCGCAGTTCCATCGAACTTGGGCGGGTCCATCCGAATGGGCCTCGGCTGATGCGGCCGGGCAGAGAGCATCTCAACAGTCCTGTTGAGAGCCTCGCTCCGAGCCTGCTCATGCCTCAGCTCATCCTGAGTCTGAGTGAAGGACTCCGCCGCAGCATGGCCCTGTGCTTCGGACGCGGCCCTCCGCTGTCCGAGCACAAATGCCTCAAACTGCTCCAACTGAGCAACATTCTGCTCAGGAGGACTACCCAGGAGCCTGGCAAGGGCTTGTTCACCAAGTCCCTGCGCCACAAGCCCTGCCACCTCCTGATGATGTTTGGAGAGGTGGGGAAAATGAGCCCAATCAATATTGAGGCTCATCCTCACGTTTACACGCAGAGATGCGGGTGGTGGGAAGGATTTCAAGTGCTACCAAGTGTAGGCGGGCACGTCGTAATGCGGCCACGCTCTACTTAGCACACACCCTAGCACAGCGAGGAAGCGGTTTGCACCTGCTTCTCTTGCGTGCAGTGAGGTAGTTGTGGTGGGCGCGTAAGCGACCTCACCCAACACACTAAGTATCGTCACGGGAGCGGTAATCCGGCTCCTCGTGCGAACTTATCAAGTAGGAAGTAGTTTTTAGACTGATTTATATTTAATAGAATAAAATATAAATACCTATTTTTACCAATTAAAATGTCATCTCTAAAGAATACATTTAATTTGTATTGTGAGCGTATCTTTCTAGATACCTCGCGTAACTGATGACGCTAGCCGTCATCACGGATGACACTGGGCGTCATCCCTCCTAATGAGAATGCACCCATGTGCATCACATACACAAGGGTTGGTCACAATTGTGAACCACACCCGAGTGCTGGGTCTAATTACTATTATTTAGTAATTGACCATAACCTTAAGTACACCAAGTGTATTAAACGGGGACTGTGTAACATTAATGCAACTTTAGCCCGTTACAAAATCTCTGTGCAGTTAGGTACTTTTGTTTTCCTCTTATTGCATGAATTAAACACTATGCAGTAAAGGACATTCCCTCGTCACCCAAATCTTGTGCCGGTCATAAGACCTATCTCACGCTAAACTATACGAACCGGTCTTAGTAAGGCTTTGTTAAAGGACATTCTCGTGCTCAATACGTAACGAAAACAAGACATCATCTAGATTTCTAAAATGCGGCCTACCGCAGACATCTTCGTAAAAACACAAGCGAGCATTTCGGCTCGGCTGTAGCCACTACTGTTCGGAGTACGATCTTTTCAGTGACTTAACCACGTTTAACCACTTTTAAGAGCGTTTGTGTAGTTGTCGAGCGATATTTGTCGTGTTTCATCGAGGAACCCTTGTTGTGTGGTTACGACGAGCAACTACATTGCCGACTTAATTTAATTAGGTAAAATGCTGTAATTTTATAGACTTATACCGTCACTTAAGAGTAACCAACACGAATTGCGTAAGTGCTTGAATGCTACTCCCAGCTTGACGACTCATCGTAAGCCAGCGGCTTTCATGCTACTTTTACGTTCAAGCTCTTCCCAAACATCAGATCTCCGGCGGTAGACACACCTTCTGCGCATGTCCTCTCACAAAATTCGACCGCCTGCACCATTTAAAAGCATGAATATTACCACCTTTGTCACTGTTTCGCTTAGGACCTGTCGCTGAGTGACCTTTGTAACTAATTTCTAAAATATTCAGCATCTAAGCCATTATTGACACAACTTAGACGACATGGTCATTTCCGCCTCGCGGGACAAACCTAACTCGTTGGTCTGGTATGATCAATGATCGATACCAAATTTCGTTGTCCGACTCATTCCGAATTCATAAGTGTTGTGAGGACGAAGTAGAATTCTTCGTCGATGCCATTTACCCGCATCGATGGTACACATGTAGGCGGGCAAAGGATGCCACTCCTTTGTTCCAAGCTGGGAAAGCATTTGTACAGAATGTCCAAAGCATAGGCCGAGAGACCTGGCTTGACAAACTGGATGCTTTCCGTGAACGAATCGAAAAACGGACTGTAGTCGGGGCACGCCACAAGCTGAACTGTTTGTCCAGAATAATAGGCTTGCCTTGCCTATCGTGGCGGGACTCATGTCTCTGCTGCTTAAAGGGCGCAGGTCATGACTCCAAGGAGGCTCATTGGAGAATGCGCATCTCTTGTGAGATGCGCGAAGGGGTTGAGAGCCTCCAATCCTATAACGAGCGCGGGGAAGCGCTCGCTCTCTGATGGACCATGTGTCGAGGAGGATGGTTACTCTCGCCAACGAACGAGGTAACTCGTACAAACCCCTTCATTGCATGGTGGTACAAGAAGCGTTCGACTGCAAAACGCTTCTCTCCACTCGAATTTGTCAAATGATGTGGAGGATAAGAGAAACTAGGATTTGCCTCATTCGTCAAAACCAAGTCACCATCGTGACTTGGATCATGTCCTCCCGTGTCGTCAGTGTTTCTCGCAACAGCTGATAAACCGTGCGCAAGTTTTGGTTGATCAACTGGCGAACGAATGGACACATCAATCCCTTCAAGACGAGCTGGTGGTATCTCGTCAAGAGATATCATCCTTAAACGATGTAGTGGGAGGTCTTGTTCGTGAGAAGAAGACTTTGGCTTGAAATTTTCAGGTTGGCGGATGCCTTAGACCGTGCCAGTTCGGCGTGTGCGTTAATTCGGGACCGAAAGAAGTCCCGTGTAACGGTGATGGCGGAGACGTCTAACATAAACGTAGGATGCGTACGATCCTACGAGGGAACTCGATCGTGTGCGCATTGTTTTTGTGGTACAGTACACGAAACGGGCCGACATACCTGGGCAGTTATTTATTACTGCCCACATTTATCACTACATGTGTAGGTAGGTTTACCGTAGACAGTAGGAAATGATCATTAGCTTCAAATGGAAGTACGTTGATCTGTCATTTTTGACAGTGTTCCGTTCCTGTCGGTCCGCCGCATCAGCGATGGAGTCCTGTACAAAACAGACCAATGCTTCTCTAGCCAGCAAAAATTCTCCTGCTGACTCGATTTTTTTCTTGGTGTGCCCGGTGTGCACTGTGGAGATTTCATTCTTTTCTTTAGTGAGAACATTATTATTCGCACTAATATTTTGTTTCCAATGCCGTCATCACAGTCAGCAATAGTTTATCGCTATAACTGTATTTGTCTTCTTCAATGTTGATTGAATCAATATTGATATCATTCGCATCGTTTGTTGAGTCAATAAATGATGAGCGAGAGTAAGATTGTTCTTTGCTTGATCGAATTCCTGCTTTCTACTTGGTAAGTGGCGCACGAGGAGCCGGATAACCGCTCCCGTGACAACACTACCTCTTTGAATAGGAGTCACGCTCAAATAACATGGGTATAATAGGATGGCGTGAGCCATTTACGAAAAACGGTGCATGCTTTGTTTATGCATGCACGGAATTGTGAATGGCAATATCTGCCAACAGAACTCGCTCCATCTCGTTAATGAGTGGACAAATCCGCGAAGTATTTCTTCGGGGATACGGTTTGCGAGTTCCGTCTGACAATTTGTTTCAAGATGGCCAGAAGTTGACATTTTCAACTTTGCTCCAAGCGATTTGAACACAGATTGCCGAAATTTTGCCGTGAAACGATGTTTTCGATCTGGGGCCAGTTCACAAGATAACACATGGAGTCGAAATATCGTGTCAAAAAAGCCACGTGCACAGCCATTGGCTGTGATCGAATCCGAGACTTCAGCAAGATGAGACATCTTGCTGAAATGATCATCACACACATGAATACTATTAATCTTGTGAACGGCTTTGTAAAATTCGAAAGAGTGAGTCCGTTGCTGAAACAGGCAAAGGTTTTAAGGGAGAACGGGTTGAAGCGCTGGGCTTTATCCTTTGAAAACTTCGCAAGCACGTATGTGTCTTCGAACAAATTTATACTACCAGTAGAAATGACGGCTTATCGTGCGATAAGTTTTCTCACGTCCACGATGCCCAATTATAGGTGCATGTCGCACTCATACATGATGCGTAAGCGCAATTTATTATGGGTAGGGATGGTGACACCAGCAATGGCTTTGTTATAGAGTAACCCATTGCGTGTTGTGTATCGATCCTCAACGGATTGATACAATTTCGGCATTCCTTTCAAGAATTGTCGTGATGGATTTGTAAGGTAATCCATCGACCCATTAAAAGCGTTATCGTCTTGATAGGCTCTTATAACATCGCCAAGTAATCTCGATGACGGACCAGTTACTTTTCCAACAGTCAGCTCATGCACACTGTTGATTGTTGAACGGTGGGCTTATGCTCACTGTTAATCTTCGCAGCCGGCTCAAAATCGGGCGGGCGCGAAAGACCAGCATCGACGACGTTATGTCGTCCTGATTTTTGCTTTACGGAGAACTATACTCCGCAAAGAAAGACAACCATCTAGCCATTTTTTTGCGGTAGACGTGAACTGTTTACGGCTGTGCGAAAGGACGCATGGTCCGTATAGACAATGAGCGGTCTAAACTTAGCCAGTGCATATTACATGGCAAGGAGCTCCTTGTCATGCACTGGATAATTTTGTTCAGCTGGTTGAAGCTGACGCGACTGATAGCTGACGACGCCCTTTGCACCGTCTGTGTCATATTGCATTAGCACACAGCCGATTGCAAAATCGCTGGCGTCACAGACCAAGTGAAATCGTCTGCCTTGGTCCGCGATCGCCACTCCTGGCGATTGCATCAAGCTTTACTTGATAGCCTCAAAGAAAGCTGACAATCAGCATTTCATGGCCTTTTTACATTTTTATTCTTCAAAGAAGAAATATGCACTGGCATTTTGGCATAACTGCGGCACTATATATTTATGATCGTCGCAAAGCAGATAAACTTCCGAAGTAAGGCAGGCCAGTCGGTGACCTCCGTGATCATTCCGCATTAGGGCGTACACCGTGTTTACCCACGATGTACCCAAGAAGTAGCGTGGAGCTATGTGGAAGGTTGACTCTCTCACATGGCCTGCTGCGAAACGATCTGTACAGAATCTGTCGATCGCTAGTATCTTTTATGAGGCAGTGATCACTGCCTCATGACACAGTATTTCAAACCTGGTATCAGGTCGATTTCGTGTCGAACGCTTCGATCCTTAGGCAACTCACACGGTATGGATTTAGGAGATACATCTTCACTTCAATTGAATCCTTATATTAAGGATGTCTTCAAAGATTTCTAGGATTGGAACGCTCTACGTTCCATCTAAGTCTTCTTATCAAGGATACTTTCGTCCATCGATGAGCTACTGAGGACCCATTTGTTCTTAGAAAATACTATTGCCGACCGAATATCGGCCACGCAGTTGTCATCTGTGACAAGAACGCAGATCTGCTTGACTTTGCACCTCACAGGTCACGGAAGAACCTTTAAGTTCTAGTGTTGGTAATTCAGTTATCTCCGAAGTCAACTTCGAAGGTACAACCACATTAAGTGTGCAAGCGCCTACACTTCATCCTTTGTTTACTAAGACATTTTATGTCTCAATTCCTTTTTAGACGTTAATTCTATAGGTACTTAGGAACCTATGACCGCAGCTTTCTGATGACTTATCCCCGCAGATTATTGGGGCTTATTCTCTTAATTTTTATACGTAGAGTATCCTCCCCAACTGCCTCTAGCTGTGGTTGCGCAACCACAGCGAGATTCTCTACGATCGACTCTCCAGTCGATCTAGGACTTTCGCACTTTCTCTTATAGACAGGCGTTGGAATTTCCTTAAATGTTGCTTTCCAATCAAGCATCCTGGTTTGTATTAGTCAGCTTATTTAAGTAGTCAACCTTCGACGCTGCCTGTGGTTGTGCAAAGACGTAGGGATCTAACTCTACAGTGTAGTGGGTATTCACACTGAGGTCGTGTGCAGTCGTGCCTACGACCGAACCACAAGTGAGACTATCGCACTCGCTCGTAGGACATCCATACGCTGTTCGAAGCTTCAAGACTTCATCAGATGGCCGTCTGATGAACGAGAGGCAGGCATCGTTACGGCTTGATGCTGCCAATATATGCATGTCTCGTATTTTCTGAGCCATGGTAACCGAAGGATGACATAAAATTCGTCATTTAAATTCGAAACCATAAAATCATCATCGCACTGTTAACCCTTGAACACGTTTTGGATACCAACTACACGTTTCTTCACTGTTACAGATGCGCCGGTTGCTTGGCGCACTGTCATTTTCGTTAGAAGTATTTCGCGCTCAATAAGTTTAGTCTGCGATCTTTCAGCCTTGGCGTCGCCCACAATCGATATAGAACTTCAGCAGCAATTTTTGCCACTGAAATTTTCAAGGTGATGAAGTTGACCTCATCACCTGGGGCAGTTACACACAATGCTTGTGTGTGAGGAGCAACTTTCTTCAAAGGACCTGCGAATTCTTTTGACGTAGCTGGTAGTAGGGCGCTCCGCAACTAATGACCCCAAGCGATTTTTAATATTTCGCATCGCCGTTGCAGTTTGGTCACGGCGTCGGATCTGCGTCCTCCGCTATTTTTCAGCGCGAGGTCGATCGTTTCGCTCTGTGTTTCTAGGCGATGGACGTGGGCACCACACTCATAGGCGAACTGGCCCGTCTTTTGACAAAATTGCATATTTGCAATCGTTTGTAGCTTGAAGAGCAAGATTTCTCGTTCTCCACATACAAAATGAATACAGGTTCTAGACTTCCGTTTTCTTGCCGTCTATTTGGACGATAAGCACCAGAATAGACGAAAGCCTGTATCTAAAGTCCTCCTGTTCCGCTACAGAGATTGCTTGATCAAGCATCTCTGATTCGAGCCGAAATAGATGAGCTTTGACAGGACCGTCTGCAAGACCCTTAATAAACACATACCTGCTGCTTGTTCATCAATTAAGTAACTCGCGATACCACTCACTAGGTATCGTGTATGTTGGGCATAATCGTGAAGTTCACGCTTTTCCTGCTATAAATTCGTTCTGCTCGGCTCAAACCTTTGATCCGAGCAGAACGCCTGAATTTGCCTGAGCCGGGGCTTTAAGATTTTCTACGACCGAAAAACATATTAGTCGTGAGCCTTGAGCCCTAAGTCCTAAATTTTGACACGTCCGGCCAAGTTTGGCATGCAAAATTTCATTTTCGTCGTATCTTCATTGATGCGGCGAGCTTCAATGGCGTCGTCAAATTCGACAAACCATCTCGAAAGAAGTCTCTCCGACTGCCTTGCACTTAGCGATTTCGATCTTTAAGCTTTCGTGGGACGCGGAGGCGTCGGCCAGGTAACAGCATATAAGTGCTGCTGTCTCAGCAGCTCTAACTTTAAGCACCCTGTTCTCTTAAACACATAAGTGTGTCGAGGGCCTTGCTCGTGACGAAAATATACTTTTCTTGGGCCTCGTCGAGTTCGTGTTGTATATACTCGGATATAGCCGCATATTGATCATCTCTTTGTAGAGTAACTTTCCAGACTCAAGTGGAAGGCCACCTTGTGATGTCTTTGGATCCGGATTATTGGATACCTATAGGCAGACAGACGACGCGATCTATCATTAAGACGATTCATGAATCGGCGGAACTCGCACACGTCAGCCTGTCGGAGCTCCATATTTTTTTAGTCTGATCAAGACGATTAATTACGATCCTGCAAGCAATTAGTTGCTGCACTTCTTTTCCCGAGAGATCGCCGAAAGTCTCAAACATGAGTCCCTGCTGGTGCTAAAACGCCCAGTATGTCGAACGCGCAGCGCCAGGGACGAGGATCCGTTTGGAGACGCCAGCAAGGTCCAACTGGGTTAGACATGGCACCAGCGAGTGACGTACACTGTCGTTCTTTATAAATCTCATCCATTTTAATGAGATCGAGCGGTCAGATCTTCACGAATTTGAGTTAGAGGGATTTGGACACGTATTGTCCAAAGTCGCTTACATCAACATCGTGGAAAATTACTCTTAGCTTTTCGGCTCAATTTTTGGAGGGGGTCGTGCGGATTCTTTGGTTTAAAATTTCTCTAGACCTTCAGCATCCCGGTGTCGGACGCCGTCTTCGGTGCCTCCAGTGTGGAGAACTCGGCCGTACAGCGGTCAAAAGTGGGTATATCGATGCCCAACTTAAGAAGCTAGGGGGAATTCAAGTGTCCTCGGGAGCAACCTCTGTGCTCTTGCGGATTTGGTGAAACCGTTTAGTAGCAAGATTGAGAGACGTCTTATTACAGCAGATCGAATGGCGGTCCAGCAATTAGTGGAGGCTGCTGCAGCGCAGCGGTTTTGCTCCTGAATTTCCCTGCCTCTCCGTCCCCAGCCCCGGCTGAGCCTGTAGGCTAGACCTTGGACAGGCCCAGTCCGGTCTATGCACCTGCGAATGGAGCGTCTTCGTGTTCGCCGATTCGCAAAAGTTGTTGAGCAACTAAACACGTGCGCGGGTCAAAAGATCCTCGGTCCCAAGTGCCGTCAGAGATGCTGCGCGAGACGATTTCTTCCGGCAGGTACTAGTGTTCGGACAAATCAAGGTCGCGTCCGCGGCTAGATCTCTTCCATCTGAGCAGTCTACCGCGGTCGACACGGCAGATCTGAAGGGTGTCCATATACGTTCAAATCCGAACAGCCGACCTCCGGTTGCAGATTCCGCAAAGCGCCTACTATGTCTGAACCACTTTTGCTGACAATATGAGTCAGTAAATGCGCCGCGTGTGACCGCACATTAGGTGCCTGAAGGAAGGCCCTGAGAGCGCTCTCAGTATAGAACAAGGAGGTATCCAGCGACATGCGCAGTCTGGACCGGTTTTTGGGATTACGCGAGGTGTATACCCAAGCGGCGAGAAAATACATGGTGATGGCAGTCGCACAAAACACGTCGATGCTGATATGCATGCTGATAGTGATGCGTGCGAACGGCTCACAGCAAGTGTCAAACATGAAATTAAATTTGCCGGTCTGCAGCACCTAGAGGATAAATATGCCAACAGTGTGAGCGTCCAGGCTCTGCATAACGTTAAGAAAGGTTGAGCGGCAATATAGCCTTAAGAATAGGTGAACCAGTTTCGCTGGTTCACCATCAGACCGAAACTCTTCTATCGACGAGACGGTCTGGGGTGGGAGCGATACTTTCGGGATGGCGGCAATTTTTTCAAGGGGGCATCTACGTCCTCCACGTGGTTGATGTGGAAGCGGGGAACCATAGCTGCAGAAAATAATCGTCGACAGCTACGACAAAGTATTATACGGCGGTGGAGACGGAATTCGAATATCCTTTAGCAATAATGGAATGCAACGATGAATTCTAAGCAGCAAAAGTACCGATATCGAAGCGTCTTTCACTCGGGCTCCGTTACTACGATAAACCCTATTCGGCGTTGCTGCACTCAGCCCCTGAAGGAAGCTTCCGGAATCGGCGGAACAAGATGACGCTTACGGCTATCCCGCCTACAACCGAATTCATTCATTCTTCAGCACTCCATTCTAGTCACTTGAGTGAACATTTCACGCGTTGCCTGAAAGCCTTCTAGAGGGGCTTAAGAGTTTCCTCCTTCTTCATCCAGTAAGTCCGTGTTGGATGGAACGTGTGTACGCCGTTGGACTGACTGCGAAGTGCTTCTAGGTGTAACGGGGCACATTTTGCTAGTACTGACAACAGTACTAGTCAACCTACACTGATTACAGTGGAGGTGAAGCGCCTCGATCACTTCACGTGCACTAAAATGCAGAGGAAGGTTACTAGTAGCTAAGACCTCTTAACTACTTCTCTATCATACAGTTTTACTTTTCCCCATACGAAAGCTTTTTTAGACCTTTAGTAGGTAAGAGCTGCTTGAGGTCAATACTAGGGATTCAGTATGGAGAAAAGTAAACTGGAATAGCATTAAAATTCTTTCGTAATGATATTCTATGTACTGGCTTGAATATAGGGCGTAAATAAAATCAACCCCCTTCCCAGTTCTGTTAATACCCCCCCCCACACACCCACGTGACCATCCTTCTTATTAATTCCACCCCACGTGACTAAGTGAGGGTGAAATGATAGTGGGGTATATTTTCTATCATATACCGCCCTATATTACGGGCTATGATGCCCCCATATTATGACGTCCGTTATTATGATACCCCTTCGTTATGACAACCCCTTTTCACTCCTGTCCACTCTCCCTCTCTCTTGCTACTTATTTGACCTTCCGTTGCAATGCTTCGTTGTTCTATCACT
Organism: Bremia lactucae; assembly: GCF_004359215.1. Taxonomy (NCBI): domain Eukaryota; phylum Oomycota; class Peronosporomycetes; order Peronosporales; family Peronosporaceae; genus Bremia; species Bremia lactucae. Next base: position 478,897 of record NW_027152030.1, on the reverse strand, counting down.
AGTCCACAGTTCATCAACAGTCTGTTCTTTATTTAACATGTCTAACCATTTTTTAACAATGACAGTTTTGCCAACCTTGATGAGAGACTGTTCGATACTGGAACTGAACTACATGATTATCTGGAGGAACATGCCAAATGGCAGAGTTATGCTTTCGCTTATTTGATCTGAGCGTAAGAGAAATAGTGTTTGGTTGCTTAAATTGTTCACCGTCATCACTTCAGACATAAAGTCACGAGTGCAATGGACTGGCTGAACACTTCGCGTGAAAGGCGTGGCTCATCCAAACGAATGGGGTCTCTCGGTCATTTGTGCTAATCACAACTATGGTTAAGCAACGGTGCTGTAGTCCTCAAATCCCGCATGCTATCTCCAGATGCTCGAGAGCATGCAGAAGACCTTTTGCGGCTTGTGGACCCCCGAGAATTTTACTCCGTTATCTGCACAAACAACTGGGAATGCTAACTGCAACAGTGAACGTTTACAACATTCAAAGGTCTATTCTTATTTCTTTTTAAACAAGGGACTCCGATGCGAGCTTTCCCACCAACTGAAAGCTAACAAATGCGCTCATAAGTATGAAGCAGATCCTACTGGCCATGTGGCCTATCTATTCTTTGCCTTGCCCGAATCAATCGCATTGGCAAAACGTTATTTCACAGTGAATGTCATGAAATTGACGTTTAAGACACAATTTAGACCTTCTTCCGTTATGTGTTGCTGGCATTACAGCTCACAATGGGACTTTCCACATTGCGTTTGTGTTCGCAATAAAGGAGACATTTCACGACTATACATGGGCTATGCAACAACTAAGTGATATTCTCGCAATTTTCTATTCCATTCTCTCAAGTTATTCCCATGGATCAAGTTTCGGCTATATATAGAATGCAACTCGACAATCATTTCCAGCTGCATCTTCTTGATATGTACTTGGCACATTGAAAACAATACGTTGAATAATTGCCAAGAATTCTTTGAAAAGGATGCCTTGGACAATTTCCTAAAGATTTGGCGAGAAATTATGTGTAACGGGCTATTGTTGCCCTAATGTTACACAATCCTCGTTAAGTACACTTGGTGTACTTAAGGGAATGGTCAATTACTAAATAATAGTAATAGAGCCAGCACTCGGGTGTGGTTCACATTTGTGACCAACCCTTGTGTATGTGATGCACATGGGTGCATTCACATAAGGAAAGATGATGGCTAGCATCATCCGTTACGCGAGGTATCTAGAAAGATGCGCTCGCAATACATATTAAGTGTTCTCTGTAGAGATGACGTTTTGATTGGTAAAAATAGGTATTTTTATTGAATACGATTGAATATAAATCAGTCTGAAAACTACTTCCTACTTGGTAACTGCGCACGAGGAGCCGAATTACCGCTCCCGTGACGACACTTAACCAGAGTACTTAGTGCGTCGGGTGAGGTCGCTAGCGTGCTCACCGCAACTACCTCACTGCACGTAAGAGAAGCTTATTAAACCGCTTCCTCGCTGTGCTAGGGTGTGTGTCTAAGTAGAGCGTGGCCGCATTACGACGTGCCCGCCTAAATTTTGTATGCTAAAACAGAGGAGGATTTTAAGAAGTTTTGGTCAGAAATTCAAAGCTGTGGGTTTCAGAAAGCCATTGTGTATTTGACTGATAACTGATATATTTTTTTAAGCATGGACAAGCAAGACAGTGCATTTTGGAATTGCAACGACAGCATTTGCTGAAAGTGACCTTTAATGTTAAGGAAGTTCCTCATTTAAAGGACAACTGGCAGCTTATAAAAAAGTATTCCACGCAATTCAACAAGCCGTTCAGCGGCAAAGCATGAGCATGATACAAAACTTAAGATCCAAAGCTTCATGAAAATCAATTCTTTAATGGCGTTATTCACAAATTCTCGCAATTCGCATTACATTGAGCTTTTGAAGAAATTCTTCAAGCAAAACAATTGATGATCAACCTTGCCAATGCACCAAGCAACAAATTGAAAACTTGCACTGGGTGCTCACGAGTTACAACAAGAATTCCTTGCATGCATGACGTCATGCGAAATTTGACAACTGGTAGACATTTTAAATATACAGTTTTATCTGGGATATGCCAATAATTATTTTATAATTGCTGAGGGTGACGTCAATGTGCGGGTTTCTCGAGACTCAGCTGCTGCACCAATGAAAAAATATATATTACAGCAAAATATCATAGCAGGTGAGATACTGCGGCTTTTGGAAATTAAAATGCTTGAGCCCTCAATGAAAATCTGAGCACGCGGCCTCCCTAGCTTTAAAAAGCAGATTCTGAACGCTACAATACGGCGAAACCTTTTGATTTTAAAAATTGAGGCCCAATCCCAGCTTAAAGGCCAAACGTAAATTGTAGGTCATGTGGGCAATCTAGCCACCGTTCAGACGGAATAAAGTGCCCATTGGTTGGAAATCCTATGAATTTGCAATTAAAAGCAAATCAGTAAGATTTAATCAGGAAGAAGAAAAAAGTAAATACTATGAGCACACTGAAGAAACCATGAGACAGGCAAACCCGTTGCGAAGTGGGGTCTACGGAGATCATTTTGATGAGTTTCTCTTTGATTATTTGGCCGAATTGACTCGATATTCACATTTTCCATCATGGTCCACTGATGAAAATTGTGGATATCGAGTGCTGGCTGTCAGCCTTGGGTATCCATAGAAGTTATACGAGCAAATGCGCAGTAAAATCTACCAAGAATTGACTGGAAACAATAAGGAAGTTTACCAAGGAATGGGGAGAGAGGAATATGCCGATATAATGGCTAATATTTTTCCAGACAACATTGAATGGGATGGATACTTTACATGCCTTTTATGTTTTGGATGTTGATGCCATGCCACGGTCATCTAATCAGTAATGCATTTAATCGGCCACTTCATGTATTTTCCAAATCCGATGGATGTTCAGCCTATCTACCGATGTTTGATGTAATAAATAGTAATCCACCGATTATACTCGAACATGTAAATGGAAATTATTTCACTGCGTTGAAGTTGAAACCTGGAGCATTAGTGCCGGGAGTCAGTGCGTACTGGACGAAACACCACAAACGCAAGCTAAGGTCTGGCTACAGCTCTTTGAAATGAAAATTCATGTCTGTAACAAATTGCGCGCCGATTGGTGCATTTTACGGGGGAAGATTGAGGAAGTAGAACTCACATGTATGGATGAACCAGACACACCGGAAGAATGCACAAAAAATTAGCCAAGAGATAATACTTTTCCTTCAATAGAAAGCCAGTGATATATTTGATTAGTGTTTACTTCGGGCCATTATAAAACCACTCTTCCAATTCTATGACTCACATCCGTCGTATTCCTTTGCAACGCTTTTACATCTCTGATTTATACAATTTGTTAATCTAACCCTTCCATCTAAAATAAGATTTGTACATCGGTTTGTATTCGTAACTATCTTGTCACTCTTTGAATTATTTTGCTTGCTGAATTGTTCCAACCATTAACATTTAATTCACCCTAACCGTTCCTCTAAAAATCAGTACAAAATGTAGAGAAGATAAGCGAAGTATACTCCAAGATGGACGTGCTTGCGATCAAAAACGGGCTAAAATTGATTCGATGGGATCAATTTAGTTTCTGTGCTTTCGGGACATGTTTTTCTGAAAATAGAGAATGGAGGGGGGGGTAAAATGGGGATGATATTAACCATTGTCACGTGGGACTGAGGTGCACAATGCGCAACTTAAATATTCCTAGAAGTCGGTTAAGAATTTTAGCCAAAGCAAATTCAAAATTCATTAAAAGCTCAGGCAACCTTTTTTCTTGAAGAAGTTATAGGGAGCGTAAGCAGAGATGGTCAAACGAAAAAGTCCTGAAAGATTGCTAAGATAAGGTTTAAAAAGTGAACTGATTGAAAAGTGTATTTTACTGACGGTATCCGCAAGCCCTAAATAAATTCGAGTTAGCACGCGAAAAGTCATTACCTGAGCTACGCGCAATAAAGACGTCACACACACATGCATCATTTTACTTGAGATGGAAAAGGTGCAAGCTAAAGCAGTGCATGGATTACTTAGGTGTCCAACTGTTCTTAACAGCAATAGTAGTGCCTCCCTCTTTTTAGCGTCTCTAGGAGGGATAAGATTCAATGATGACCCTGCCTCCACATTGTACTGGTAGATACATTCAACATAAGGCGATCTGTCCATGAATAGTTGCATGTTAGCTAGTGGTAACGCGTGATCCGTCACGATCGACGTGAATGAGGCGCGGAAAGCAATTCGACCAAGAGGGTCGCTTAGAACAGATCAGCATAAGCTGAAGACAGCTGGGGAGTCACCACAGCGCCGGCCACGCTTTCCACCAGCGACAGTCTAGCGCCTGGGTCCGGGGGTCGCGACGTACTTGGAAGGAGAACCCGGCGCCACCCACGGGCCAGGAGATGGACAGTCGACGGCTGCACCGCCGCCCGTTTTTGAGAAGCCCCTCTTGCCAGCGTCCACCGTCCACGCGTTGAGCGGAGATGAAACGTCACCCAGGGACAAGCCAAATAATAGTTAAGCTATTGACTATTACGAAAGTGTGTTTGCCGCGGGATTTAGAAATACGCGCAACTGGAAACACCAGCCACGACAGGCAAGAGAGTTCCCGGCGAGGATTTCATGTTGGATCTCTTTAATTATTCTCCTGCGGACGCAGTGCTCCTCAAGGTCATTTGTATAGATCTTTCGGTTATCGGCACAAAGTGGCCTATCGCGAGGGAAATACAAATGAGTGTCGAATCATCATTGTGATTGCTGAAGGTCATATCGCGTTAAAGCAAAAACATTTTCTTTTTTAAACGCATGCTTTCCTTTTTAGGGTGGTTCTGGATAGTCAAGTATGCTTGAGGGCGGCTACCGTAAGTACTCTTGTGCTCGCCCTCCTCGTCGCGGCAGACATATCTGTGGTGGGCAGTACTAGCCAGTGATGTCACAGGGTGTCCCGTTACATAATTCATATATCTACTTCAGTGATCGTTTAATTTTCGTCTACCAACGAAAAGGTCACACGATACCTCAAACCCTGGATCGCAGCGTTATTAGCACTGTGCTCGACCGACTGATGTAGTTTTCATCTATGCGCTTGCAGAGGGTTCTGCCGACGCTATTGGAAGGGTCGCAGCAGGAATTTGTTTGTGTCAGGAAAATGCTCAGGTTGGTTGCCATGATGCTTCCCCAGCTTGCTTCAGCTAGGGATGAAGCAGATTAACCAGTAAGCGCAGGTCGGGTCATTTTGTTGCTTGATTTCGGGAAGGCTTAAGATGAGTGGACAAAGAATAATTTATGCAGCCTGCGTGCCTACTATTTAAGTAACCGCATCGATTTATAATTGCTATCGGCTACACCGTTTTTTATAGCCTTGAGCCGTGTTCGACCTGGTTTGGACGCAGTATTGTCTTCCCACACGTCGCTAACGGGCGCTTTTCAGCCGCACGCGTCGCATTGTGATTTTCTACTGCTTCAATTTTTGCATCCTAAAACAAATTTGTTTCACTATTTGAGTGGATTTTAAATCTCGAGGCGTTCCTGCTACACGTTTTTGGATTTCGGCCGAGTTCGACATGTTTCGAACACAGTAATGGCTTCCTACACGTTCTAGCATGAGGCTATTCGCCACAAAGCACCATTTTGTGGCTTTCTACTGCTCCAATTTTTACAGTTCCTCGATCGAACGCGCCGCTTCCTCAATAGCATCCTCGTGGGTCTCCGGCTACTGTGCCTCTCTGCTTTCGTCTCCTCTTCACTCGACGCCGAGATTCTGCTTTTCCACCATGAGCGTCTGTTCCTTGCCGGATTCTGCTTTAGCACCAATCAAACCCATACTTCTAACCGAGATCGCTCATTACATGATCGAATCGAAGCCTCTATGACACCCATTTGACACACCATAGACCCAACCGATGATCCGTCCTCAGCGCCCACGCCATCCCGTAAAGAGCTTATTAACAATACCGCCCCATCGGCCGACTTCGACACTGACAGCGGTCCTCCTGCCGCCAGTAATCTCACTCGAAGCTTCTCCCCGCTGACATGCTGCGTGAATAGCTCTTCTCCATCGCTGCTCTCCCCAGAATAAATGACACGAAGCTCACGATCCTCTTCGTCTCCCGGGGTGGTACGCTTATTGGAACATCTTTTCTCACGCCGTCGCATTCGCACGGGTTGCTTTGACCTTTTCAGGTCCGTCCTGCTGCTTCTCTACCGTCGTCATCCTTCTGCATGACCGCGCTGCCGATTCCAAAATTACTTGCGTCGCAGACGACGCTTAAGGGTTTATCCGCGTCTGGCAATGCTAAGACCGGTGCCTTTACAAGAGATTGCTTCACTGATGTGCGCTAATCATCTTGTTCTTTAAACCAAACCCATTCTGCGTCCTTCTTAAGGAGACTAGGGAATGGTTTAGTTTGCTCAGCACAATTTTTGCTATATATTTGCAAGTACTTAGCGAGTCCTATGAATTGGCGCAAATCATTCACATGCTGTGGGATTGGCCATTCCTTTACTAATTTTAGCTTGTCTGGGTCTGCTCGTACACCATGTGTACCTACGATGCAACCCAGCGCAGCCATGGTTCTTACTTAAGTTCTTCGCTGCAAATTTGAATATGTCTGATTTCTATATCTACCGTCTCAACTTCACTGTTCCTTGACTACAACTTCTGGAATTGCGAGTGACGGTATCCCTCCAACCCTCATCTCCGATCTTGCGCGGATCAAACCAAGACCTCGCATTCACCCATTTGGCCCAAATGCAGCTTCCACGCAATCCAGCAAGCACTTTCAGCGTTTTAGATTTTTGGTCGGAGCGGGACCTGAACCCGCAATATACAGCCTGAGATTACACGAAATAAACATTAGCCTATCTACACTACTCTCGGGTGGACAGTTCAAACCTTGACAAAGTATCTGCAACTGGTAAGTCAGCTCGTTCACTCAGCCACGGCTGTTTACGTTATATGCATATGCGTGTATAGGGGTAATACAGCAACGGATCGTACAAAAAAAATATACGGAGAGATAGTATGAAAGAATATCATGCGCTGTGGCTCAGTCTGGTGATTCATGGCAGTACCATCCCACATATCAGCGGTTCGATACCCGGCAACGACAAAACGTAAGACCTTTAAGAACTGGTGTTTGGGGTCCACCAGCACTGTACTGCCAGACAGTGACGTCCCTCATTTTATGGTGGCCCACATTTGTGGGAAAAGGGGCGCAGCGAACGATAGGAGAGAGCTAACGGTAGGACAAAGCTAACGGTATAATAGGGTTGTCAGTAGGATCGAGATAAACTCAAAATATAACTTACTTTCCGTTTGCAATCTCGACTGTAAGCTCATCTTCAAACTCAAAGCGTAACGTAATTTAACAGATTATGAGCCCAAAAAACGACTCCGGTTTTAAGGTTAAGTGTTTTGACGGCTTAAACTTCGTGCTATGGAGCTACAGGATGAAGATATACCTCATGCTTAAGGGATTGTGGGGAGCTTTCTCCGGTGTAGACGCTCCAAATGCAGTAAAGGAGCAGCAAGCGCACGTTGCGATCGCGCTAAATCTAAGTGATGCGCAGTCGATGCACATTATCGACGCGACGATGGCGAGAGAGGCGTGGGGAAGGCTGGCGAAGTTTTATCGCACATTGGACATGGCAAATCGATTTTGGAAAAGGAAAAGTATGCGTCGTTCAAGTATACAGCTTCAAGCATCAGTGTTCACGTGACAGAGCTTGAAGATCTAGTCATGAAAATGAATAGCGCTATCTGTGGGCCAAGTTAAGAGTATGTATGTGTGGTGATGCTGAGGAGTCTACCTGCAACCAGCTACGAGAGCTTTGTGCAGGCATTTCACATGTCGGTGTCAAGATTTAAGCTCAGCGACCTCGTGAGCAAGTTGATTGCTAAGGAAGTGCGGCACAAGGACACGGCTCGGGTAGAAGAAGCAACGGCTTTCTATACAGGCAAGTGAAACGGCAAGCAGCACCCGAAGAAACAGCAAGAACGGCGTGCTAAAAGACCGTCAGGAGCGTGTTTCAATTGTGGCAAGGTCGACCACTACGCTACAGATTGCCGTTCAAGTCGTGGACCAAGAGAAACACAAGAAGGAGGACACGACCACTCTAACGTCGCATTTAATGCTAGCGAACGGTAGGTCAGCGACTACTGTGTTTTAGACAGTGGCGCATCTGCACACATGTGCAAAGACCGGATAGCTTCCGTGGAGTATGAGGAAGTATGGCAGGCGCGCAGTATGTCAAGCGCGAAGAGTAATGTGAAGGTCAAGGTCATCGGTCACGGAACGGTGAAGTTGCGCATTTGGACCCGACATGCCTGGATCGACGCTCGCCTCGAAAACACTCTTCATGTTGAAAATCTGTCCAAGAATTTGTTCTCGCTTACGGCTGCATCAGCGCGAGAAACGACAGTGGAGATCACGCGCAACGAGTGCGTCGCGAAGCGGGGCGGGACACCAGTTGCCACTGGAAGGAAGCTGGGCTTCCTGATGTACCTCAACGTTGAGGTTGGTGCGGAGTGCCACGTAGCCGAGTGCGAGAGCGAGCTATGGCACAGAAGACTGGGTCACGCATCGTACGGGACGATAAATGATATGATTAATAGTGGAAGGATCAAGGGCGCAGAAATGAAGCCCAACGTCGTGTGTGACGTCTGCGCGACGTCAAGTAAGTGCGCAAGTCGTACAAGGCAAGCGAGGAATACAAAGAACTTAAGAAGAGTGCGCATTTTGACGGTATCGTGTGCTCCGACGTGCTTGGACCAATCACACCAGCTTCAAAATCCGGCTTCAAGTACATTGTGAGCTTCAGCATGATGAAGAGCCGGGACGTGACTGTTAACCCGTTGCGAAAGAAGAGTGAAGTCGTGAGCGCGCTCACAAGATTTTATCGGGAAAACAAAATGGTGTCTGGGATTAAGATATCGATCATTCGAAGTGGCAACGGTGGCGAGTACCGAAACGCGCAAATAGACAGGTTCTGCACGGAAAAGTTCATCAAGCAAGAATACACAGTTCCATATGATTCTGTAACAGAACGGCATGGCAGAGCGCATAAATCGAACTCTGGTAGAGATGACGCGCTGTATGCTTAAAAGCGAAGCGTTAATTACAGCGGCAGACATTCGGAACGTCGTTCCAAACTCGTCGAACAAGAAGTCAAGTCCGTACGAGTTGTTGTTCAAGCAAAATCCGCGTATCGATCATATGCGCGTAATTAGTTCGCAATACTACGCGCACGTAACAAAGGAGAAACGAAGAAGGTGGACAGTTCGGGCGTAAAGTGTTTATTTTCTTGGCTGCGCAAAGGATCACAAGGCGTACCGACTACTTAACGCGGGTATTGGTTCAATCATAATTTCAAGAAGCATGGCATTTGCTGAGTATCCCATCTCTAAGAGAATGCAAAAGGAAGACGATTGAATTATCGACATCGTTGAAGATGAAGAAAATTTGGAGACGTCGACACTTGAGTCAGTGGTGGGAGGTTCCAGCAAATGATGAAAAGCTTCTGACTCCGCCACTATGAGCTTGCCCTGATCCGATTCGTGGTAGCCAAAATGAGTCCAGTGTTAAAGGTCAGGTTCCTACTCGAGCATCAAGCACGCCCGGAAGAGACGGCGAAGAAGAGTGGATGGTACGACCTATTCGAAAGAAGCGCGGTGTGGTGCGCTACGAACAAGAATTTCCCAATCTATTTCGCCGTCACTATAATTTGGACGACTTTGAAGGAGAAGACGACTCATTTTATTGCTTTGTTCCAGATGATGTTGGAGAACAAGCTTCGACCTACGATAAAGTGATGATGAGCAAGAACAAGAAACAGTGGCTGGAAGCGATGAAGAGCGAAATGCAGTCACTCAACGAACACAAAACGTGGGCGCTAGTGGACATGCTACCGGACAAGAAGGCCGTTGGATGCAAGGAAGCATTTTTGATCAAGCGGGATCCAAGTAAAAATATTGTTATGTTCAAGGCACGATTAGTTGCGAAAGGACTGGCGCAACGACCTGGGATCGACTTCATCGTGACTTTTGCGCCAGTGGCACGTAAAGAGTCAATCAATACGGTGTTGGCAATTGCAGCAGTTGAAGACTTGGAAGCAGAAAATGTCGACGTTGATACCGCATTCTTGTTTGGAGAAGTTGATGAAGAGAACTACGCGGACCAACCTGACGGTTTTGAAGATCATCAAAATTTGATGAAGAAGTGTTTGCTGCAGAAAGCGCCATATGGAACCAAGCAAGCGGCGCGGCAGTGCAACAGCAAACTGAATCAGCATTTTTATCATTAAGGATTCAAAGCACTTCAGCAGATCCGTGTGTGTTTATTCGAGTGTCAAGCGCCGAACACCGCATCACTCTAATCTACGTCGACGACCTAATGCTGTTCGGCAAGACTAAGGAGCACCTTACGGACATTATGAGTGCGCTTAAGCAAGAGTTCGGCATCAAGGAGCTTGGGTATATCAAGTACTGCTTGGGAATCGAGATTCACCGCAAGCGCGACGAACACTTGATCAAGATGAACCAGAAGACATACATCAGGCGACTTTCGGAAAAGTAAGGGAATCGAGAATTGCAAGGACGTGCACACACCAGCGGACAACAACTCAAAACTGATGAAGATGCCTGAAGAGGAAGCGTTTGTTCCGAAATTTCCGTATCGCGAATTGGTGGGTGCATTAGAGTACATAGCGAATTGTACACGACCAGACATCGCGCATGCACTTGTGAAGTTGCCAAGTTCTGTGAGTGCTACGGGAAGTCATACTGGGTGGCGGCCAAGCGAATTCTCAAGTACTTGAAGACGACTAAAGGTATCAGCATTGTGTTTAGCGGCGTTACAATGAAGCGCTTATTGCGCAAATTGGGCAGACGACTTGGATAAGTGGCGTTTAACGACAGGATACGTGGCGTTTAACGACAGGATACGTGTCGTTCCTGAACGGCGGCACGATCTCATGGAATCCCAAGCGCCAGCCTACCGTTGCGACATCAAGCACGGAAGCACAGTATATGAGTCTGTACAGTGCAACCCAAGAGGCAGTCAGGCTTCGAAATTTGATAAATGTCCTGGAGTACAAGACGGATACAGCGACGACGATTTATCAAGACAATCAAGGATGTATTGCGCTGGCCAAGAATCCTGTCTACCATTCGCGCACGAAGCACATCGACATCAAGTTTCATTTCTTGCGTGCGAAGGTGGCAAGTGAGGTAATTGCACTGGAGTACAAGCCGACGGAAGAAATGATCGCGAACAGATTGACAAAAGCTCTTCCAAGAGACAAGCACACCAACTTCATCATGGGACTCGGCATGGCGTCATAAAGTCATCACTTTGAGTGCACATCAAGGGAGAGTGTTGAACATTAATGTGTCTTCGAACGTGTTGAGCTTTATGCAATAGCGTGTATAAAGGAAATACAGCAAGGGATCGTATAAAAAGAATTATACGAAGAGATAGTATGAAAAAAGTATCATGCGCTGTCGCTCAGCCGGGCAAGGCATGGCAGTACCATCCCACAGATCACCGGTTCCATACCCGGCAACAACAAATAGTAAAACCTTCGGGAAATGGTGTCTGGGGTTCATCAGCACTCCACTGCCAGACAGTGACGTCCCCCATTTTATGGTGGTCCAAATATGTGGGAAAGGGGGCGCAGCGGACGATAGGAGAGAGTTAACGGTAGGATAAAGCTAACGGTAAAACAGAGTTAGCGGTAGGATTGAGATAAACTCAAAATATAACTTACTTTCCGTTTGCAATCTCGACCGTAAGCCTATCGTCAAGCTCAAAGTGTAGCATAATTTAACATTTAGTATAGTCCTACAAAGTTTGAGTATGATTTAAAATATTTTTAACCAGACTTGCCCTCCAATTGATTGCCGTTAAGGGATTTAAATTGTACCCATTCCAATTGCCCGACTCGAAGAGCAAGAGCATTGTTATTTATTGTGACTACCTCCCTGTATCAGGATTGGGTAAATTACGCGCCTGCTGCCTTCCTTGGATGTGGTAGCCGTTTCTAAGGCTCCCTCTCCGAAATCAAACCCTAATTCTTCGTTACCCGTTAACGCCATGGTAGGCCCATATCCTACAATCCAAAGCTGATAGGGCAGAAACTCAATCGATCTATCGCTAAAAGCACGATCCGCGCAGTTATTAAGACTCAACACAATACCGGCTTATAGCAGGATCGGTTTTCAATCTAATAAATGCTACCCGTCCCTTGTGTAGTTGGGTATTAATGCATGTATTAGCTGTAGAATTACTACGGTTATCCAAGTAGTAAGGTACTATCGAGTGGACTGTAGCTCATATAATGAGCCATTCGCAGTTTCACAGTACAAAATTGTTTATACTTAGACATGCATGGCTTATTCTTTGAGACAAGCGTATGACTACTGGCAGCATCAACTAGGTTTATATTTCAATACGCAAGATGACGACAAGTCGCCCCAAGCACATAATATTAATATAGAGTCAAGCCACAAATAGCTTCGAACCGTCGAAATATTCAACAGACACAAAGCCACTCGTTACCTTTCTCGAAGTCATTATTAATTAGCTCGTCCTCGGCAAAAAACTACAACTCAAGGAGAAGCTGCAAATAATTGTCAACAGGCGAAGAACTTGGAAGTCGCAAATTACCCGCTGCCTTTCATAGCGTCTAGTAGATTGCAATGAAGAAAAATTGTTGACAGTTCTTAACAACCGAATCATTCGAATATTATTAATTATCCGCTACTAATATCCAAATCATCCGAATATTATAATTATCAGAATTTATATTAAATTACAACTGAAATGGACTGCTTCCTATCTTAAGCTCCTGAAAACATGAGTCGCAAACAAGAAGCTGCCTTTTTCTATGCCAATCTACAACGAACAACTGAGAAATGCTGCATCTTATTTTTAACTCCAGAAAACGGGAGTCGCAAACAAGTCGTGTATTTCCTTACGCAGATCCTTAAATAACAACTGAGAAGGCTGCTTCATATTCTTAACTATAGAAGTCACAAATAAAAATCGCTACCTTACTCATTACCGCATTCTAAAATACAACTGAGGGAGGCTGTTTTTTATTTTTGATTCCAGAACTACTGCAGTCGCAAATAAGACATTACCACCCTCGTTACCGCTTTCGACTTAACAACTCAGAATAAATGATTTTTATTTTTAACTCCAGAACTACTGCAGTCGCAAACAAGTCAATTTCTTAACGCAGCTAATAAAAAACAGCAGAGGCAGGCCGTTTCTAATTTTTGACTCCAGAACTATTGCAGTCGCAAACAAGAAACAATCTTTCTTTATGCAGTTACTTGGAAACTTTTGAAATAGGCCGTTTCTTATTTCGAACAAGTTAAGTCCTTTCTCATTGAGATTGGCCGTTTCTTATTTAAGAAATTCACTGCCGTTTCCAATGTCGCTATTCAGAAAACGTCTGAGATAGGCCATTTCTTATAAACACCTTCAGAAAGTCTAAAACAAGTCACTCCTTCACTCAATGCCACTATTTAAAAACAACTAAGATAGGTCGTTTCTTATTTTTGACCACAGAACTACTGCAGTCGCAAACAAGTCACTACCTTCCTTGATGAAGCTTCTAGTAACAACTCAGAATGAATGTTTCTTATTATTAATTCCAGAACAACTGCAGTCGCAAACAAGTAGCTACCTTTCCTAACGCAGCTAATCAAAAACAGCAGAGGTAGGCCCTTTCATATTTTTGACTCTAGAACTACTGCAGTCACGAACAAGTCAGTTCCATCCTCAATACCGCTTCTATATGAACATCTCAGAATAAATGTTTCTTAGTCTTAACTCCAGAATTACTGCAGTCGCAAATGAGTCACTATCTTTCTTAACGCAGCTAACAAAAATAACAGCAGAGGAAGACCGTTTATCACTTTTGACTCCAGAACTACTGCAGTCGCGCAGAAGTCACTACCATGCTCAATACCGCTTTCAAATTAACAGCTCAAAATGAATGTGTCTTAGTTTTATCCCCAGAACTACTGCAGTCGCAAACAAGTCCCTACCATCCTCAATACCGCTTATAAATGAACATCTCAGAATAAATGTTTCTTAGTTTTAGCTCCAGAACTACTGCAGTCGCAACCAAGTCACTATCTTTCTTAACGCGGCTAATAAAAAACAGCAGAGAAGGCCATTCCTATTTTTTTACTCCAGAACTACTGCAGTCGCAAACAAGAAACAATCTTTCTTACTGCAGTTAATTAAAAACTTTTGAAATAGGCCGTTTCCTATTTCAAAGAAGTCACTACCTTTCTCTTTGAGAATGGCCGTTTCTTTGTTAAAAACAGTCACTACTTGTCTCAATGTCGCTATTTAAGAAACGGAGATAGGCTATTTCTTATTTAAAACTTCAGAAAATACGAAGTCTTAAACATGTCGCTGCCTTACTCGACTCTATTAATACAAACAAAGATTTAAGCTGCAGAAAATTAATAACTTTCAAAAATATCAAAAGTTAAAAACTATCTACTACTATCCCTAATTGTATCTACCATAAATATAGTTAAGTTGCAATTGAATACAATCGAATAACTCGAAAGTCGATTATCGCATGCTGCTTCTCCCAGTCGCACTTGAAATTTGCAACACTTTGTTAAGCTGCTTATAATTATTGATCGCCGAAGAACTCGAAAATTGGAAAATGCTCGCTGCTTTACTTAGTGTCACTATTTTAAATATCAACATCGAATTAAGTTGATGTAGTTATTAACATTTGAAGAACTCAATAGTCTCTAACCGCTTGTACCTATATCAACGTCGCTATTAATTTGCCGAAGATCCTTTGTAAAGAAAGACAAAAATTGGTCTTTATCTCAACAGCCTTACCTAAATGGCAAAGCCGGAAATGGATTTTAGAGCACGATGCTGCTAGCTTACAATTTATTACCTATCCGCTTGATGCATACACACTCCAGATCAAGTTCGGCTCTACTCGAATTTGTCTCTTTTCGACAGAATAACTAGTGCAAACGTATTATAAACGGCATTTATATCGTTGAATAATCCAAAAATTATCTAAACAATACACAACCGTCTATAATCTACCTATGCTCCAGCCCCGACAGAGCGTCGATGCAGTATTTCGCAACGTCCGCAGTATTTTATCAACGCAAAGATCCTACACTCGGGGGACTACCTCAATAGTATTCACTTATTGTCGACTCCACACCGCTTTCGCACGAAATACCCAGTGCAACGCAATTTAACGCTTCAAATTAAATTATATTATTATGCATAGCATACGAACACAATCTCATTGCGTGCCGAGCTCAACGTGACAAATTCCAACGTCGTTGCAGACAGTTAGGCGCTTTCAGATTTATCTGTTGGCTCATCCCTGCTGTACGACTTTAAGTTTTTGCGCTAAGCCTTTCCCGAAAGGAATCGACTAGGTTTGCCCCAACTGTATCCGTGTAATGTAGTGTAGAGGTACGTAAATGACAAAGATGCGCCTTGCTTACGTATGCAGGAGGTATACCAGCATACATCGACCTTTTCTCAGCCACTGTGTAGACTTGTTTTTGGATGCTCTTTCACGTGAAAGTATTCGCTTTTGCTCAAAAATGCTTTAACCCTTCCATAATAGATAGTTTACGTTTATCGTGTTTAGGAAGTGGTTCGTAAACGATAGTAGAGAAAGTGGCTCGTCTTTGTTTGTCAGCTTTCTAGGCGATTGATAGTTTTCTTTATAGGTTTTGCAGGTGCAGTTACGCTGTCCTAAGACTAGTATAGGAAACATATACAAAGTTAAGTGCGTTAATGATTTTCGAGGAAACTTGAAATGTTTAACGTGCGACCCAATTAAATGGATGGTGGGTTCGATCGGCTAAAAGCAGTGGGGAGCAAGCTTGGGCTCGTCTCTGTCCGCTTGTGTGTAGCGAAGCAAATTGTAGAATCCCTAACTTCACAGAGAAACAATTTTCATTACACTTTAATTCTGTAAATTGCCTAACTACTGCTATAATTGTCGTAAAATGTATACTAACTTGGGCAAATATACGGGATGCCGGAGCTAAAAATTAGCGCGATGTCAGTTTTAGATGCCAGTATAGTAACTTGAAGTCAAACTGGCAATGGGAGATATCACTTTAACCCCCCATTTTTTGTATGAAAATTGGCGCAGTGGGTGGGGTCTCCTACTGTTAAGTGACATGTTGAGGGTTCGAGTACCTCAACGACCCCAAAAAAAAAAATCGGGAGACATCCAGACTATAACGGTAACAGATCCATGCTTGCGGTAAATTCTGTAAGGAACTGGGTAGAAGGGAGTTGGTATACACCGGCGTATATCGTGGATTCGCAATATGAACCTTGCTCGAGTTCCACATCCTAACTTTCGAGTTATCAAAACTATTGACGGTCACAGTAGGGTAGGCTAACTGTAGTATCCATGCCGGACTGGGGATCTGATCCAAATCATTGTACATGAAATATCACTAATGGTATAGACTCCTGACTTTCGGTGGCCGCGGTTGGCAACGGGTCTCAATACCAAAAAAAATATATCCAATTATCCACGAAAAGAAGGCGATGCCAATGGTGATTTAGTACAACAAACTAACCAAGTTTTGCCTGAAACTGCAGAACTTGGTTAACTTCACTTGATGACCGGTGGTTTAGCGGATCAAAAGACCCATTTTAGACGGAATTACCCAATTTTTGGTGTAGAATATCGCAGCTGGGAGGGGTTACGTTTTGAGTTTGATTCCTTTCCGGGGGTAAGAACCTTGTTGTTGGTAGTAGCTTCAATAAAGCTCGTAGTTGGCGAAGAATTAAACCCGAATGACTCAGTTGTTTTTGATGCAGCTCCAAAGAGTATCGTTCAACATGGAGTCGAACAACGGCAGTTATAGTGGCTTGGATCGAAATCAAGTTCACTTGGACTGAATGAAAACGAACATCATTCCGGTGCATCCATAAACAGCGAAAAATAACTGCATGTACAATATGGAGAATCACGAAGACGTTATAGCCAAACTTCGAAATCGCGGACAATTTCGGCTCTACTATGAAAAATAGTATCGAATCCCAGTATAAATTGGAAGAAAAGAGTTGCTGTAGAATTGGAAGCCAAGCAGTCCAAACTCGAGTTGCTAAGTCACAAAACCAAAAAAGTTGTGAAGGAGTCTCGAGAGTGTTGCATTTGAAAGGGCAGAGAGTGTCTGTATTCGGGACGTGCTGTAAACGGTAGCCTAAACTTAGGGTATTATGTTGAAGCCTATATAGCAGATCCGCATAAACTAGGAGAATGTGCTTGTTCATCTTGATATCCCGTTACCAAATTAGATCGGGAGAAATTAATTCAATACCCAGTCTTGATAACGGTAATAGCGGAACTTCATGTGTACTCAGATGATTTCAGATGCAAGCCACGCTTAACTCAGCAATCTCGTAGGAATTAAAAACCCATGCGTGAAATGCGCTATAGTAACACACTGCTTGAACGGGACCAAATTGAGGTTCCATTAGGCTTTGGAGCAGCGGCTTGATTCGAAGCAAAAAATTCGAACAGGAGCGAGTGCTGCTTGTCCTTCCTGGATCAAATGGTCGTAGAAAGCTTGAAAGTGCTTCTGTTGTAACTGGAACGGGGCAAACTTTGAACTAATCCAGCGGCCGGAAAACTCCTTGATTAGCCAAGATTGTTACTAATTGTAATGGGTTGGCTGCTCCGGCAAGGGTTCGACCGCGATAAGCATAGCTAATGTCCACATTGTCGAGAAAAGGTGTCGTTAATTTATCAAACTTGCACTGCGTCCGGACAATTTCCTTTCGAAAATATACATTCCAAGTAAAAAGCACAAAATGCCAGTACGGTCCTGATTGCAACCACCTGGGGCTTCGAGATGCGTTTACAAAATCTGGACTTGTTGAAATCGGCGCGTATAGTAGTCCAAAATCTTTACTTCAAGGGTAAATAGCGTTGTCAAAAAGTTTAATAACTGGCTCCACCTAAGAAGGAACTTCATTGTTTTGTGAAGACCGAGTTGTTATAATAACCTTGCACAACATGTGGAGCTGGAGACTCTGGATCATCGTAGATAGAGAAGTTAAACCGAGACCGCCCTTGTCGGGAGAAAGAAACCACCATTGCTTAGATAAAGCTATGTTCGATTTATTACGGCAGATAAATCGTGCAGTAATTGAAACAACTTGTTGTTAAAATCCAGTTTGTGGTACATGACAAACACTTGCCGAAAACCACAATACCGGGAGAATAATTTGTTGAAGAATGACAACCCGGCCGCGTAATGTCCGAGCACGATAGTCCCATAGAGAACATCTTGTTTGCATATCAGCAAGAAGATGTTGTAGTCGATCTGCATTGCTTAAAGATGGCCCATAGTAAATCCCCATGAGTTTCACACGACCATCGCTTTCCAATACTTCAACGCCTAATTGTTGGAGATCCAGCTTGAGAGGTTGAGTAATACTGGACCATGGGCGAAAAGGTAAAACAACTGTTTTGGCTGTATTAAGGCGCATGCCAGAAGCTTGACAAAAGTCCGATACTAAGTCTAGAAAGACTTTTGTATGCCGAAGATCGTGAAGTAGCCCGGTGCAATCGTCCGCAAAGCTGATAATTGAATGAGCCATCGAGCCACCAGATAGTCCGAGAGGATGATTTTTGGCTTCACCACCGCCGTGGAGGTGATCTACCGGATTTTTTTTACCCTTTACGAGAATTGAGCTCGTATTTTTGCCGTGAAAAGGCAAGGTCATAACCTTTAGACTAAAAGGGCTTTTTTTAAAATAAAAATTTATTTTAAAAGAATAAGGAAAGTCAATGGATGTAATTGAGTAATGGTTCCACAAATAGTACAAATAGTGCAGGCGAAAGTGGGTCCGCTTGTCGAATACCCGCACCTAATTCAAAAGGGTCCAATGGACGACCATTAAACATTATGGAAACCAATGTTCCAGGAAATAAGACTTTAATTCATCGACGGAAAGAGATTCCAAATCCGAAACGCAATAAAATCATGTCTAGTGCGTCGCAGACAACACTGTCGAAAGCTTTTGCAAAATCTAACAAAATTGCCCCGGCTGGTGACGAGTTATTGGTGTTGGGACAGGGCTCGAAATCGTACATGAGCGTGCCGAATATCTCTGCTTGGAACAAACCCATATTGATCAGAGTTAAGAAGCTTCCCCAAAACGGAGCCAACACGATGAGCCAAAATTTTTGGACCCAATTTAGCATCGACGTTAAGAAGAGAAATAGGCCTGTAATTACTGGGGCTCATTCTGTCACCTTTCTTGTAGAGTAACGAATTTTGGGCCCGCCGTTAAAATTTGGTCATCCTGCCCTTTTGAAATTGAGCTGCATAAATAACTTCCATTATCCTACTCCATAAAGATATATCCACTTGGTAGTATTCTAGTGGTAACCCGTCCGGACCCGGGGTTTTACCAGAAGCAGTATGTGTGAAAGCCCAGTAAAATTCGTTAGCTGTGAAGGGGCTATCCATGAAAGCTTGCTCCTGTTGCGTGAGTTGCTGGCGGGTATGACTTAAGATAGAATAAAGCTTGATACGATTCCATGTGGGCTTGTGTCCATATTCTTTCGATGGGGAACAATAAACTTCAGCCCAATAAGACTTAAATTTGGAGCATAGTGGTAACAAGTCTTCAGCCGAATCCACTGGTATAGTAGTCTTATGAAGGAGTTCGGGTTGCCGAAAAAAAAGCTTTGAGCAGCGTTCAGAAGCTGAAATATCCATCGAAAATTTCTGTTTGGACGCAAAGTGGGTTTGTTCCTGAATTAACTGCGTAAGCGCAGCTTTTTGAGCAGCAATTGTGAGGGTTAAATCTTGAGTAGACGATAGTGCTTGCTGATGTTGAAGCTTATTAATCTGGAGATGAAGACTGGCAATCCGGTCTTGGCGCTCATTCTTTTTTGACTGGAATAATCCTTTCAAAAATATCGAGTCTGTCCTTTTGTGTTCATCTAGTAAACAGCCGGAATTATAATGGTGTGAGTGTGGGGGCCGAAAAGACCGTGAAAGTTCAAGAAGCGAATTGCTTAAATATTCCTGTGCTTCGGGCAAAGCGATAACCCATGCCGGGCATTTCCATGGAGCTCGACTAGATGGGCGAAAACAGGTTGATCCCAAACTAAATTGAAGGCCTATGTGATCCCCAATTCCTGGTTTAGCACGAAAGTCATGAAAAATGTCTTGAAAAATCAAATTGAAAAGTCTTGAGCTCAATAACACATAGTCTATTCTGGAGCTGCGATTGGGACTCGTAAACTCTTGTAAGTCCGGGTTTTGGAGCCGCCATGGGTCGAGAAGATGTAAATCTTGCATCCATAAAAGTAATTCTTCTCGCCCTTGTGGGCGATTCCGATCCTGTGTGTGGGCTTGGTCTAATTGACTTGAAAACACAGTGTTTAAGTCACCGAGCACGATATGATTAGCATCTTCGTCAAAATGGCGTGGAAGTGCACTAAAAAATTGGGCACGTTCGTTTGGTTGAACTGGAGCATATACTATATGAATATAGGTACTAACTGAGTCCAGTGTTCCGCTAATTAATAAGTAGCGAGAAGTGAGGTTTGGTGAGCTTGCATACCGTGAAGTAACATCTCGAAGATCACGAATTGGACAAGAAGGTGTAGTTAATAAACCTACACCGGCATGTCCCGTAAAGGTAGTCATGTTGTCTTGCGACCAAAAGCTGGAATTAAGCTGGGAGGCTTTTTTCCATAAGTGTGTTGCTCTTTTAAAGCTTTTAATACCCGTAAATCTTGTCTCTTGTAATTCCACTAAGTGAAAATTATTAGAGAAAAAAACCATTGTCGATTGGGTGACATTGTTTAAACCAGTTGCGTTGATAGAGTTACCTCTTAGGGCCCACTGCACATTAGAGGAAAGTGGGTACTGGATTGCTCACCGAAGTGGCTTTTTCCCGTAGGTATTCAATAGTGACGCGCAGGTCCGTGGGAAGCGGTCCAGACAGTATGCGTTAAGTAATAGGCGACAAGATTACTGAAGCCAACGTTGTTTCATCCCAGAGTAGCCAAAATGGCTGGGGTATTAGGGACGCAGCTTTCCCAATTATGGTACCCAATTTCAGTGGATCCATGTATATACTGGGCGCAAGTATTTGTAAAGCCAAATCAAACTGCGCAAGTCGCAACTGGAGCCAGTATCGAGTCTGGCCTGGACAGAGAAGACCAAGTGCCGTTTAATAGTCGACGTTTGGTGAGTCTGGGTAAAGATATCGAAGTCTAGCAGCAATTGGACCCTCATCGGTAGTTGGAAATGGGTGAACCGAAATGGTACGGAGAACCGCGTGTCCAAACGCCTTGGTCCGTAATTGCTGGTAATTGTTACTGGCTTTTGTGTCGAGAAAATGTCGATACATGCTTGGTTGAGCTTGAACAGTCGACATAATTTCGTCAGGATCCGAGAGTGAGTCAAAAGACTTCAAAAAGCCGTCAATAATAGCGCAGTCTTTTAATGATAACTTTTCCACACTTCCTTGATAAACTGCAGAATTGAGGATACCCTCAGAATTTGCCCCATATCCACAAAAGATTCCACCGATTTGGGGAAGTCTTGAGATCGATCCCATAAAATTATATTCTGGTCGGGGGATAGGACCTTCACTTCCTTCACGAAGCCATTCATAAGAATTCACCGACGAAAGAATAGGATATTCTAGCTGGAAGGCGGGAGTTTCTGCAATGTTAATGCTGGCTCGGCTACGGTGCCCATAATTAGGCGTTTAGCCCGCAGTATACGTGCAGGAGAAAAATCGGTCCCCGAGGCAGGGTCAAGAGGAAAAATGGGTGCTTTCCCATTGAACCATAGTGATTTAGGTCGCACCCGAATGGGTGAGTCCTTGTCTTTTATATTGGGTGCGGGAAAGATTCCTCATCAGAAGAAGTCCCACTTTGCAGTACCTTTTCCGACGCCGTGTCCATGGCATCGCTGTCGCTAGAGTCACTGAGATTATCAAATTCGGGCGGTGTTGAGTCTTCATTAACCGTGACTGGCTTAGGCCGAGCCGATTGAGGTTGGCGGACCTTATTTGTAGTGCGCAACTCTTTATAAATGGGGGTAGAACCCGATTTTACGCACTAAATTCGATGGTGCACTACCGCATAACCTTGACCAGTAAACTGGATTTGTCGAAGCGGGGTACGTTTATTCAACATTACCGAGGCTGTAGGCGTTTTTTGGTTAAAATAAACGCGACGACTACGCGAACGCAGTCCACCCACGACATGAGCTGGCGTGATATAAACCGGAGGCGTTCCTTTAGCTGCAAACCGTCATAAATTATTCCATCCGAGACATCATCAGGAAGGCGTTGTAAATCCGCATAATACCAATGCGAATAGTGTGGGTAAGTTTGAACTTTAAGCTTACGGCCACAAATAGTAACTATTTCGCCGCCTAATTTGGTACAGACCTCGCGATCCGTACACAAAAAGCTGATACCAGCATTGCGAATTGTCTGAAAGTCTCGTAAATGTTCCAAGCTTTTAGACCATAGTGGCAACTGTGGAGTCGATCCCAATGAAGTCATTATCTCCTTGTCCGAAAATGTTGCTGAAAGTTCACGTGCTGGAATCCACATCGGCAGACAAAGTTCCACCGAAACTTGTTGGGGCACACCCGCAAGGGCGGCGCACCGTTTATCTTGACGATTTCGGTCTGGATCCAACAAAGCTGATTCAGCTTTTTCGAAAACGGCATCAGTAGGCCGAGAGTAGTCGACTCTCGGCGCGGCAGCTTGGTAGGCTTGGCGCCAATCTTTGTCTCGATTAGGACCTGCCATAATGGTTCTTAACCAACAAAAAGTGCTCCCCAATTAGTAGCACAAGTTTATCAAGAAAAAAAAGCCGATAAGATTCAGTAGTAGGAAAGCGTTTACTGCAGCTCTAGTGTTTAAAACACCAAAGCAAACACCGGTCGAAGGGTACCTTAATACCCGGACTGAGATGTTCGCACAGCCTACTAGTGTATACTCGTCCCCACTTCGCGTAGGTAAGAGCTTTTCAGTGACCACGCCCGTTCGCCTACGCCCGGATACGTGTTTACTCTTGACAACTCTCGAAGTCAAAATCACACTACTATAGTAGTTGGGGCAAACCTAGTCGATTCCTTTCGGGAAAGACTTAGCGCATAAACTTTAAGTCGTACAGCAGGGATGAGCAAACAGATAAATCTGAAAGCACCTAACTGTCTGTAACGACGTTAAGTGATCGGAGGCTTTTCTTACTTTTGGCTCAGCACGGCCCAATAAAATGGGTGGTGGGGAGCGAAGGCGGTTGATTGGCTAAAAACAGTGGGGAGCAAGCTTGGGCTCGTCTCTGTTCACTTGTGCGTAGCGAAGCAAATGGAAGAATCCCTAACTTCACAGAGCAGACGGGATATAGTGTTTCAGCCTAAGATTGCCGTCTATACTGGTTATGTCTACTTTTACTTGTTCGTACAAGCAGTACTCGCTTTTGTTACTGCCTTGAGCCATTGCCTGCTACGTTTCAAACGGCATGTATCCTTATGCTGGACACTAGAAACGACCTTTCGCATCCATGCACAGCCACACTTAAGTGTCCTATGCGACATGCACACGACGCGCATCAAACAACTTTCCATCATCTCTTCCTTCCGCCTGCGTTTTCTCAATACCACATACAATTTAAATACTCAACATTTTTTCACAAGTCTTTTCATTGATTTTGCATATTTAAAAATGCTTCCATTACGTCTACACGATACGAATATGCCTGCTTTAAAACCTATACTACTATCGCCTGTTTGAATTCCTATACTAACTATACCAGTTTGAATTCCAAAACTAATTTTACCTGTTTAAATTCCCATACTAATTTTGCCTGTTTGAATTGCCATACTAATATTGCCGCTATAAATTACCATACTAATAAATTTTCATACTAATATCGCCTGTACTATAGTAAATCCCTATTTAACTTCCCAAGTTGTATAAGCGAACATACTTATATTAATATCACTACTAGCATTCCGATTCTAATATTTCATGTTCAACTTTTATGTTAATATCGCCTGTGTAACTTTCGATACTAATATTGCTGCTTCATTCCCCACAGTAAATCCCTTTTTAACTTTCCAAGTTTTATATTTGAACATACTAAAAGCAATATTACTACTAGCATTCCAAATTTGTCTTTCCTGATGCTTGATTTCCCATAGTAAATCCCTTTTGAACTTTCCAATTTTATATTTGAACGTACTAATAGTAATATTACTACTAGCATTCCAAAATAATCATTTCCTGATTAACTTCTTACGTTAATATCAGCTGTGTAACTTTCGATAATTACCCATACTAAATTCCTTTTTAACTTCCCAAGTTATATAATTAGACATTCTAATAGTAATATTACTACTAGCATTGCGATTTAATATTTCATGTTTAACATCCCTTGTTAATATCGCCTGTGTAACTTCCGATATTAATATTGCCTTCTTAATTTACCATCGTAAATTCCCTTTTTGACTCCCAAGTTATATAATCAAACATTCTAATACTTATACTATAAATAACACTCCGATATTAATATTTCCATAACTTCTCATGCTACTATCGCCTCCGTAACTTCCGATACTAATATTTTCCCATAGTAAAAGCACTTCTTAACTTACCAAGTTATGTAATCTTGAACATACTAAAAAAAATCCTGTTGAATTTCTCATACTAATATCTACACCTTAAATTTCGATACTACTATTGCCTGCTTAATCCCCGATAGTAAATTCCGTTTTTAATTTCCCATACTGAATACTTCCCATACGAACATTGCTTAATTAATTTCCTATACTGAAGTCGTCGAATTTGGCTAAGACTGTATAGACGTTCTACTTTGAGCTCATCGAGCTCTAATGCTATACACTCAGCTAACACACTATATAATAACTATATAACAACATGCACTTTATATCTACACTATGCTTATANCCATATTGATCAGAATTAAGAAGCTTCCCCAAAACGGAGCCAAGACGATGGGCCAAAATTTTTGGACCCAATTTAGCATCAACGTTAAGTAGAGAAATAGGCCTGTAATTACTGGGGCTCCTTCTGTCGCCTTTCTTGTAAAGAAGCGAAATTTGGGCCCGCCGTTGAAATTTGGTCATCCTGCCCTTCTGAAATTGAGCTGCATAAATAACTTCCATTATTCTACTCCATAAAGATATATCCACTTGGTAGTATTCTAGTGGTAACCCGTCCGGACCCGGGGTTTTACCAGAAGCAGTATGTGTTAAAGCCCAGAAAAATTCGTTAGCTGTAAAGGGGCTATCCATGAAAGCTTGCTCCTGTTGCGTGAGTTGCTGGCGGGTATGACTTAAGATAGAAGAAAGCTTGATACGATTCCATGTGGGCTTGTGTCCGTATTCTTTCGAAGGGGAACAATAAACTTCAGCCCAATAAGACTTAAATTTGGAGCATAGTGGTAACAAGTCGTCAGCCGAATCCACTGGTATAGTAGTTTTATGAAGGATTTCGGGTGGCCGAAAAAAAAACTTTGAACAGCGTTCAGAAGCTGAAATATCCATCGAAAATTTCTGTTTGGACGCAAAGTGGGTTTGTTCCTGAATTAACTCCGTAAGCGCAGCTTTTTGAGCAGCAATCGTGAGGGTTAAATCTTGAGTAGACGATAGTGCTTGCTGATGTTGAAGCTTATTAATATGGAGATGAAGACTGGCAATCCGGTCTTGGCGCTCATTCTTTTTTGACTGGAATAATCCTCTCAAAAATATCGAGTCTGTCCTTTTGTGTTCATCTAGTAAACAGCCGGAATTATAATGGTGTGAGTGTGGGGGCCGAAAAGACCGTGAAAGTTCAAGAAGCGAATTGCTTAAATATTCCTGTGCTTCGGGCAAAGCGATAACCCATGCCGGGCATTTCCATGGAGCTCGACTAGATGGGCGAAAACAGGTTGATCCCAAACTAAATTGAAGGCCTATGTGATCCCCAATTCCTGGTTTAGCACGAAAGTCATGAAAAATGTCTTGAAAAATCAAATTGAAAAGTCTTGAGCTCAATAACACATAGTCTATTCTGGAGCTGCGATTGGGACTCGTAAACTCTTGTAAGTCCGGGTTTTGGAGCCGCCATGGGTCGAGAAGATGTAAATCTTGCATCCATAAAAGTAATTCTTCTCGCCCTTGTGGGCGATTCCGATCCTGTGTGTGGGCTTGGTCTAATTGACTTGAAAACACAGTGTTTAAGTCACCGAGCACGATATGATTAGCATCTTCGTCAAAATGGCGTGGAAGTGCACTAAAAAATTGGGCACGTTCGTTTGGTTGAACTGGAGCATATACTATATGAATATAGGTACTAACTGAGTCCAGTGTTCCGCTAATTAATAAGTAGCGAGAAGTGAGGTTTGGTGAGCTTGCATACCGTGAAGTAACATCTCGAAGATCACGAATTGGACAAGAAGGTGTAGTTAATAAACCTACACCGGCATGTCCCGTAAAGGTAGTCATGTTGTCTTGCGACCAAAAGCTGGAATTAAGCTGGGAGGCTTTTTTCCATAAGTGTGTTGCTCTTTTAAAGCTTTTAATACCCGTAAATCTTGTCTCTTGTAATTCCACTAAGTGAAAATTATTAGAGAAAAAAACCATTGTCGATTGGGTGACATTGTTTAAACCAGTTGCGTTGATAGAGTTACCTCTTAGGGCCCACTGCACATTAGAGGAAAGTGGGTACTGGATTGCTCACCGAAGTGGCTTTTTCCCGTAGGTATTCAATAGTGACGCGCAGGTCCGTGGGAAGCGGTCCAGACAGTATGCGTTAAGTAATAGGCGACAAGATTACTGAAGCCAACGTTGTTTCATCCCAGAGTAGCCAAAATGGCTGGGGTATTAGGGACGCAGCTTTCCCAATTATGGTACCCAATTTCAGTGGATCCATGTATATACTGGGCGCAAGTATTTGTAAAGCCAAATCAAACTGCGCAAGTCGCAACTGGAGCCAGTATCGAGTCTGGCCTGGACAGAGAAGACCAAGTGCCGTTTAATAGTCGACGTTTGGTGAGTCTGGGTAAAGATATCGAAGTCTAGCAGCAATTGGACCCTCATCGGTAGTTGGAAATGGGTGAACCGAAATGGTACGGAGAACCGCGTGTCCAAACGCCTTGGTCCGTAATTGCTGGTAATTGTTACTGGCTTTTGTGTCGAGAAAATGTCGATACATGCTTGGTTGAGCTTGAACAGTCGACATAATTTCGTCAGGATCCGAGAGTGAGTCAAAAGACTTCAAAAAGCCGTCAATAATAGCGCAGTCTTTTAATGATAACTTTTCCACACTTCCTTGATAAACTGCAGAATTGAGGATACCCTCAGAATTTGCCCCATATCCACAAAAGATTCCACCGATTTGGGGAAGTCTTGAGATCGATCCCATAAAATTATATTCTGGTCGGGGGATAGGACCTTCACTTCCTTCACGAAGCCATTCATAAGAATTCACCGACGAAAGAATAGGATATTCTAGCTGGAAGGCGGGAGTTTCTGCAATGTTAATGCTGGCTCGGCTACGGTGCCCATAATTAGGCGTTTAGCCCGCAGTATACGTGCAGGAGAAAAATCGGTCCCCGAGGCAGGGTCAAGAGGAAAAATGGGTGCTTTCCCATTGAACCATAGTGATTTAGGTCGCACCCGAATGGGTGAGTCCTTGTCTTTTATATTGGGTGCGGGAAAGATTCCTCATCAGAAGAAGTCCCACTTTGCAGTACCTTTTCCGACGCCGTGTCCATGGCATCGCTGTCGCTAGAGTCACTGAGATTATCAAATTCGGGCGGTGTTGAGTCTTCATTAACCGTGACTGGCTTAGGCCGAGCCGATTGAGGTTGGCGGACCTTATTTGTAGTGCGCAACTCTTTATAAATGGGGGTAGAACCCGATTTTACGCACTAAATTCGATGGTGCACTACCGCATAACCTTGACCAGTAAACTGGATTTGTCGAAGCGGGGTACGTTTATTCAACATTACCGAGGCTGTAGGCGTTTTTTGGTTAAAATAAACGCGACGACTACGCGAACGCAGTCCACCCACGACATGAGCTGGCGTGATATAAACCGGAGGCGTTCCTTTAGCTGCAAACCGTCATAAATTATTCCATCCGAGACATCATCAGGAAGGCGTTGTAAATCCGCATAATACCAATGCGAATAGTGTGGGTAAGTTTGAACTTTAAGCTTACGGCCACAAATAGTAACTATTTCGCCGCCTAATTTGGTACAGACCTCGCGATCCGTACACAAAAAGCTGATACCAGCATTGCGAATTGTCTGAAAGTCTCGTAAATGTTCCAAGCTTTTAGACCATAGTGGCAACTGTGGAGTCGATCCCAATGAAGTCATTATCTCCTTGTCCGAAAATGTTGCTGAAAGTTCACGTGCTGGAATCCACATCGGCAGACAAAGTTCCACCGAAACTTGTTGGGGCACACCCGCAAGGGCGGCGCACCGTTTATCTTGACGATTTCGGTCTGGATCCAACAAAGCTGATTCAGCTTTTTCGAAAACGGCATCAGTAGGCCGAGAGTAGTCGACTCTCGGCGCGGCAGCTTGGTAGGCTTGGCGCCAATCTTTGTCTCGATTAGGACCTGCCATAATGGTTCTTAACCAACAAAAAGTGCTCCCCAATTAGTAGCACAAGTTTATCAAGAAAAAAAAGCCGATAAGATTCAGTAGTAGGAAAGCGTTTACTGCAGCTCTAGTGTTTAAAACACCAAAGCAAACACCGGTCGAAGGGTACCTTAATACCCGGACTGAGATGTTCGCACAGCCTACTAGTGTATACTCGTCCCCACTTCGCGTAGGTAAGAGCTTTTCAGTGACCACGCCCGTTCGCCTACGCCCGGATACGTGTTTACTCTTGACAACTCTCGAAGTCAAAATCACACTACTATAGTAGTTGGGGCAAACCTAGTCGATTCCTTTCGGGAAAGACTTAGCGCATAAACTTTAAGTCGTACAGCAGGGATGAGCAAACAGATAAATCTGAAAGCACCTAACTGTCTGTAACGACGTTAAGTGATCGGAGGCTTTTCTTACTTTTGGCTCAGCACGGCCCAATAAAATGGGTGGTGGGGAGCGAAGGCGGTTGATTGGCTAAAAACAGTGGGGAGCAAGCTTGGGCTCGTCTCTGTTCACTTGTGCGTAGCGAAGCAAATGGAAGAATCCCTAACTTCACAGAGCAGACGGGATATAGTGTTTCAGCCTAAGATTGCCGTCTATACTGGTTATGTCTACTTTTACTTGTTCGTACAAGCAGTACTCGCTTTTGTTAC
This sequence comes from Bremia lactucae, assembly GCF_004359215.1. NCBI lineage: Eukaryota > Oomycota > Peronosporomycetes > Peronosporales > Peronosporaceae > Bremia > Bremia lactucae. Next base: position 449,510 of record NW_027152030.1, on the reverse strand, counting down.
TGCCTTGAGCCATTGCCTGCTACGTTTCAAACGGCATGTATCCTTATGCTGGACACTAGAAACGACCTTTCGCATCCATGCACAGCCACACTTAAGTGTCCTATGCGACATGCACACGACGCGCATCAAACAACTTTCCATCATCTCTTCCTTCCGCCTGCGTTTTCTCAATACCACATACAATTTAAATACTCAACATTTTTTCACAAGTCTTTTCATTGATTTTGCATATTTAAAAATGCTTCCATTACGTCTACACGATACGAATATGCCTGCTTTAAAACCTATACTACTATCGCCTGTTTGAATTCCT
>NW_027152030.1:434197-444197 GCF_004359215.1 Bremia lactucae | reverse complement strand
CTCTCAATGTTGTTTTACTTAACCACGATGTAACACCTGGCAGGCCTGTAATTTGTGGCACAGGTCTGGGGTAATGTGATATTAACACGGTGATGCAGAGTATCATACGCTTGATTTGAATGTTGAGTCGGAGTGGTCCGACGGGCACAGGGATGTACCAGAAATTCATGAAGATGAGGCTGGAGAGCCAAGTAAGATATTTCTTGGTGGGGACCATTGTTTGGAATTATCCAGCCGAACTTTGTAACCTTCGAGTCTGTTCCCACAAGGGGGAACAATTCAACGCATACACCGTTCTTTATGAATGGCTTACGCCATCCTCGCATACCCACCCAATTTGAGGGATCCTCTAGTTTAAGGGGGGTGGACTCGAACGAGCAAATCCAATTCTGGCTCATGCTCATCACGCGTCGAAGTTAACAACGACGCGAGTGATATCGATGTCGAAGAAATCGACATCGAATATGAGAATGATCTCATGGCACTACGCACAAAGCGTGCTGAAAAAGACAAAGCAAATGAGTTAGCAGAAAAGTTTCTGCTAACTCGAGAATTAATAATCCTTTTTGTTCAGGATTCCATCGCTAACGCAGTGGACCGACAGAAACGGAATGCAGACATAGACGCATGCACCGAATTATTGATGGCGAGTTCGACCATCGGTAAAAACTCGCTCCAATTCGGATACGATTGGACGTAACCTCGAAGTATCTCTTCGAGATATCTCTTCGAAGACGCAATTTACGCGTTCTGTTTGACCATCCGTTTCTGGGTGATCGGATGTTGACATAGTCAGCCGTATTCCGAGAGATCGGAACACAGATTGCCAGAACTCCGCCGTGAATCTTGGATATCTATCCGAGACCAGTTCACGGGGTAACCCATGGAGTTTGAATACCGTGTCGATAAAGACACGGGCACAACCCGGAGCCGTAATCGACTCTGGTACCGCAGCAAGGTGTACCATCTTGCTGAATCTGTCTACAAAAACAAGGATTCCATTGTTTTTGTGTTCGTCTTCGGGAAATCCGAAGACGAAGTCCATAGATACGGACTGCCAACACTCTGCCGGAAGTGGTAGAGGTTGGAGAGGTGCACCGGATGAAGGGCTAGGCTTCACTCGTTGACATACCTCACAAGCACAATTGTACTTGCGCACGAACTGATACTGGCGGGGCCAGTAAAAGTCTCGACTTACCGTGAGGTAAGTCTTCTCACGTCCACGATGTCCACTTGTTGGAGCATCGTGACACTCATACATGATGCGCAAGCGCAAATCATTGTGAGTCGGGACGACGACACGTGGGGTGTCGCCGGTAACGGCTGTGTAATACAATAAGCCGTTACGTGTTGTGTATCGATCGGATGACGATCGATATAAAGCCGGCAGATCTTTAAAAGATTTATCGGATGGATTCATTAAATGATCCATCAAACATAGAAGGTCTTATCTTCTTTGTAGGCTTTCCTTATGTCATCAACTAAGGTTGATGACGGAACACTCGTAGTGAGTGTTGGAACACTATGATTACTTTCACTGTTGGGGTGCACAGCTGACTCAAAATCGGGTCGGCGTGATAACGCACCAGCGACGACATTAAGTCCTCCTGGTTTATATTCGATGGAGAAGTTATACTCCGCGAAGAAGGACAGCCACCTCGCCATTCTTTGCGAGAGGTGTGGGCTGTTTACGGCCGTGCGTAATGACGCATGGTCCGTATATACGTTGAACGGTCTATCTCATAGGAGATAGACCCTAAAAATTTAGCCAATGCATATTTCATGGCAAGGAGTTCCTTGTCATGCACTGAGTAATTGTGTTCAGCTGGTTGCAGCTGACGCGATTGGTAACAGACGACGCGCTCCGCGCCATCTGTATCGTATTGCATTAACGCACAGCCGATTGCGAAATCGCTGGCGTCACAGACCACATGGAATGGTCTGTCTTGATCCGCAATCGCCAATATGGGCGATTGCATCAAGCTTTGCTTGATTCCTTCAAATGAACGCTGACAATCAGCGTTCCATAACCATTTCTCGTCTTTTTTCAAGAGACGAGAGAGATGTACTGTCATCTCTGCNTAATATTACTATTAGTTTGTTCAAATATATAACTTGGAAAGTCGAAAAGGGATTTACTATGGGAAATGAAGCAGCAATATTAGTATCGGAAGTTACACAGGCGATATTACATAAAAAAATAAACATGAAACATTAATATCGGTATGCTACTCGTGATATTAATATTAGTTTGCTCGCTTATATAACTTGGGAAGTTAAAAAGGGATTTATGGTACAGGCGATATTAGTAAAGGAATCAAATAGACAATATAAGTATTGTAATATATAGAGGCAATATTAGTATGGCAATTCAAACAGGCAAAATTAGTATCGGAAATTAAATTGACAAATTTGTATGGAGATTTAAACAGGCAACATTAGTATGGAAATTTAAATAGGCAAAATTAGTATGGAAATTTAAACAGAATATTAGTATGAGAATTTAAATAGACACAACTAGTATTGGAATTTAAACAGGCAAAATTAGTGTGGAGATTTAACTACGTACTGTTTGTATGGGAATTTAAATACGCAAATGAGTTTAGGAATTTAAGAGGAACCATTGTTTTAGAACGCAAATCAAAATACACCTTTATCGAAGATACGTTGTCTACAAGAATGTCAAAAATACGGCCTACACACGACGAATCCCATTTTATTATAAAGGCCGGCCAAAATCGGCCGGAAATGCAAAAATTCACCACTCAACTCAATATATCTCAGCAGCCACAAGGGGTTGAGCAAACTACCTTAGCATTCCTAACGTGGTTTAGTACCACCTAAGTCGAGGGACACTACGGGTGACCCTACAAAAGCCTCACGAAGCGGTACGAACATGTGCGAAATTTGGTCCCATTTCACCGAATCGCCGACACATTTTGTCAGTTATCGGCTTATAACTCCGCGAAAACGCCGAACTGCGATCCGGCCTCGCTATCCATTGTTGTAGAACGCATCAAAATACAAGATTTTCATTAATGCCTTGCATACAAGAAAGTAAAAAAATACGGCATTAATGATAATTTTCGTAATATATAGAAATTTATCTCCGCGAAAACACTAAAGTGGGCGTCGGACACTCGATGCATTATTGTAGAACGTATTAAAGTACACCTTTTCTTCAGATACCTTGCTTACAAGAAAGTCAAAATTACTGTCTGCAGGCGAGATTTTAAATTTCTTATTTAACGCCACCAAATTTTTGTTGAAATGCAGAATTTGCCACTCAACACAACCTTTCTCAGCAACCACAAAGCGTTGGGCGAACTACCTTAGCATTCCTAACGTGTTTCAGTACCACCCATGTCGATGGAAACTTATACGGGTGAGCCTGCAAAAGCCTCACGAAGCAGGGCGAAAATGTACGAAAAATAGCCCTATTTTGACGTAATATAACGATAAATGACGCATTTCCACTTAAATCATACTTAATGTGTAAAATACAGTATTTATGCGAATAAAAATTTGTTTATAACGTAATTCATGAAAAGATAAGAACTTTTTTATTCTTATTTCGTTTTTTTTCATATTAAATGGACTTTTGTATGGAAAATGCAGGAATCATACAATAGTAAAGTATTACTACACGCTGTGTAATCACCAGGACAGCGTTCTTGTAGCGCTTTCCCTATATATATGGAGTGACAAGTTCGAGGACCAAAGTTTTAATTTACATGGCAAGTCTATCTATACTATTGACATTGGTTCTTGACAAGTTTGCTTTACTATTGAATATTTTTTCGCTGTTCTTAGTTGGATAGTGAAAGTTTCAGGCGATTGATGGTTTTCTATATAGGTTTTGCAGGAGCAGTTACGCTGTTCCTAAGACTGGTGTAGGAAAAATATACATAATATAGTGCGTTACTGATTTTCGAGGAAACCTGAAATGTTTAACGTGCGAGCAGTGAATGAGATTGTGTTTGTATGGTATGCATTAGAATATAGTTTAATTTGAAGCAATATATTGCGTTGCACTGGGTATTTTGTGCGAAAGCGGTGTGGAGTCGACAATAAGTGAATACTATTGGGGTAGTTCCCCGAGCGTAGGATCTTTGCGTTGATAAAATACTGCGGACGTTGCGAAATACTACATCGACGCTCTGTCGGGGCTGGAGCAAAGGTGGATTATAGACGGTTGTGTATTGTTTGGATAATTACGAATTATTCATCGATATGCGATGCCGTTTATAATACGTTTTGCACTAGTTATTCCGTTGGAAAGAAATAAATTCTGGTAGAAGCGAACTTGATCTGGAGTGTGTATGCAGCAAGCGGATAGGTAATAACTTGTTAGCTCGCAGCATCGTGCTCTAACATTCATTTCCGGCTTTGCCTTTTAGGTAAGGCTGTTGAGATGGAGATCAACTTTGTCTTTCTTTACAAAGGATCATCGGCAAAGTAATAGCGACGTCGATATAGGTAGAAGCGGTTTGAGACTTTTGAGTTCTTCAAAGGTTAATAACTGTATCCGCTTAATTCGATGTTGTTATTAGAAATAGCGACACTAAGTAAAGCAGCGAGTGATTTGCAATTTCCGAGTTCTTCGGCGATAAATAATTATAAGCAGCTTAACGAAGTGTTACAAATTTCAACTGTGACTGGGAAAAGCAGCATGCGATAATCGACTTTCGAGTGTGTCGACTGTATATATTCATTTGCAGCTTAACTCTGTTGATGGTAGATACAATTAGAAATGGTAGTCGATAGTTTTCAACTTTTGATGATTTTGAAAGTTATTAATTTTCTGCAGCTAAAATCTTTGTTTGTATTAAAAGCGTCGAGTAAGGCAGTGACTTATTAAGAACTTCGGACTTTCTAAAGTTTAAAATAAGAAACAGCCTATCTCCGTTTTTTAATTAGCGACGTTGAGACAGGTTGTGACTTCTTTGAAATAAGAAACGGCCACTTTCAATGAGAAAGGTAGCGGCTTGTTTGGAACAAGAAACGGCTCATCTCAGCTGTTTTTTAGTAGCAGCATTAAGAAAGATAGTTGCTTGTTTACTACTGTGGTCAAAAATGAGAAACTCTCATTTCGAATTGTTTATCTGAAAGCGGTAATAAGGATGGTAGTAACTTGTTTGCAAATTCAATCGTTCTGGAGTTAAAATTAAGAAACGGCCTACCTCTGCTGTTTTTTAGTAGCTGCGTTAAAAAGATAGTAGTTCTGGAATCAATAAAAAGAAACATTCGTTCTGATCTGTCAATTAGGAAGTGGTATTGAGTATGGCAGTGACTTATTCGCGACTGCAGTAGTTCTGGAGTCAAAAATAAGAAACGGCCTACCTCTACTGCTTCTCTTAATTAGCTGCGTTAAGAAAGATAGTTACTTGTTTGCGGCTGCGGTAGAACTGGAATTAATAATAAGAAACATTTATTGTGAGTTGTTAATTAGACAGTGTTATTGTGGATGGTAGTGACTTGTTTGTGACTGCAGTAGTTATGAAGTCAAAAAAAAGAAACGGCCTACCTCTGCTGTTTTTTATTAGCTGCGTTAAGAAAGATAGTAGTTCTGGAATAAAAAAAGAAACATTCGTTCTGATCTGTCATTTAGGAAGTGGTATTGAGGATGGCAGTAACCTATTCACGACTGCAGTTGTTCTGGGGTCAAAATTAAGAAACGGCCTTCCTCAGCTGTTTTTTTATTAGCTGCGTTAAGAAAGATAGTAGTTCTGGAATTAATAAAAAGAAACATTCGTTCTGAGTTGTTAATTAGGAAGTGGTATTGAGGATGGTAGTGACTTGTTCGCCACTGCAGTAGTTCTGGAGTCAAGAGTGAGAAACGGCCTACCTCTGCTGTTTTTTATTAGCTGCGTTAAGAAAGATAGTTACTTATTTGCGACTGAAGTAGTTCTGAAATTACTCATAAGAAACATTCGTTCTGAGTTTTTTATTAGAAAGTGGTATTGAGGATGGTAGTGACTTGGTTGCGACTGCAGTGGTTCCGGAGTTAAAGACAAGAAACGGCCTTCCTCTACTGTTTTTTATAAGCTGCACTAAGAAAGATGGTTTCTTGTTTGCGGTTGCAGTAGATCTAAAGTAAAATAAGAAACAAACATTCGGTGTTGTTGATAAGAAGCGTCATCGAGAAAGGTAGTTACTTAATTGCGACTGCAGCAGTTCTGTGGTCAAAAATAAGAAACGACTTTTCTTAGTAGTTTTTTTAAATAGTGGCATTGAGTAAGGCAGTCAATTTTTGAGACTTCGGATTTTCTGAAGTTGTTGATAAGAAATTGCCTATCTCAGATGTTTTCTGAATAGCGACATTATGAATGGTAGTGATTATTTAAATAAGAAACGACCAATCTCAATGAGAAAGGTAGTGATTTGTTTGAAATAAGAAACGGCCCAATTCGGTTTTTTGAATAAGTGCGAGGAAGATTGTTACTTTTTGCGACTGCAGCAGTTCTGGAGCCAAAAATAGGAAACATTCCCTCTGAGTTGTTAATTAGAAAGCAGCATTGAGGACGGTAGTGACTTGTTCACGACTGCAGTAGTTCTAGAGTCAAAAAAAAGAAACGGCCTACCTCAACTTTTTTTTTGATTAGCTGCGTTAAGAGAGATAGTTACTTGTTTGCGGCTGCGGTAGTACTGGAATTAATAATAAAAAACATTCATTCTGAGTTGTTAATTAGAAAGTGTTATTGAGGATGGTAGTGACTTGTTCGCGACTGCAGTAGTTATGAAGTCAAAAAAAAGAAACGGCCTACCTCTGCTGTTTTTTTATTAGCTGCGTAAAGACAGATAGTAGTTCTGGAAAAACAAAAAGAAACATTCGTTCTGATCTGTCATTTAGGAAGTGGTATTGAGGATGGCAGTAACCTATTCACGACTGCAATTGTTCTGGAGTCAGAATTAAGAAACGGTCTACCTCAGCTGTTTTTTTATTAGCTGCGTTAAAAAATATAGTAGTTCTGAAATTAATAAAAAGAAACATTCGTTCTGAGTTGTTAATTAGGAAGTGGTATTGAGGATGGTAGTGACTTGTTCGCCACTGCAGTAGTTCTGGAGTCAAGAGTGAGAAACGGCCTACCTCTGCTGTTCTTTTATTAGCTGCGTTAAGAAAGATAGTTACTTATTTGCGACTGTAGTAGTTCTGGAATTACTCATAAGAAACATTCGTTCTCAGTTTTTTATTAAGATGTGGTATTGAGGATGGTAGTGACTTGGTTGCGACTGCAGTGGTTCCGGAGTTAAAGATAAGAAACGGCCTACCTCCACTGTTTTTGATTAGCTGCGTTAAGGAAGATAGTTTCTTGTTTGCTATCGCAGTAGTTCTAAAGCAAAATAAGAAACATTCATTCTGTGTTGTTAATAAGAAGCGTTCGAGAAAGGTGGTTACTTGTTTGCGACTGCAGCAGTTCTGTGGTCAAAATTAAGAAGCGACTTTTCTTAGTAGTTTTTTTAATAGTGGCATTGAGTAAGGCAGTCACTTTTTAAGACTTCGGATTTTCTGAAGTTGTTGATAAGAAATTGCCTATCTCAGATGTTTTTTGAATAGCGACATTATGAATGGTAGTGATTATTTAAATAAGAAACGACCAATCTCAATGAGAAAAGTAGTAATTTGTTTGAAATAAGAGACGGCCCAATTCAATTTTTTGAATTAGTGCGAGGAAGATTGTTCCTTTTTGCGACTACAGCAGTTCTGGAGCCAAAAATAAGAAACATTTATTCTAAGTTGTTAATTAGAAAGCAGCATTGAGGACGGAAGTGACTTGTTCACGACTGCAGTAGTTCTGGAGTCAAAAAAAAAGAAACAGACCACCTCTACTTTTTTTTTATTAGCTGCGTTAAGAAAGATAGTTATTTGTTTGCGGCTGCAGTAGTAATGAAACTAATAATAAGAAACATTCATTCTAAGTTGTTAATTAGAAGCGGTATTGAGGATGGTAATGACTTGTTCACGACTGCAGTAGTTATGAAGTCAAAATAAAGAAACGGCCTACCTCTGCTGTTTTTTATTAGCTGCGTTAAGAAAGATAGTAGTTCTGGAATAAAAAAAAGAAACATTCGTTCTGATCTGTCATTTAGGGAGTGGTATTGAGGATGGCAGTAACCTATTCACGACTGCAGTTGTTCTAGAGTCAAAATAAGAAACGGCCTACCTCAGCTGTTTTTTTATTAGCTGCGTCAAGAAAGATAGTAGTTCTGGAATCAATAAAAAGAAACATTCGTTCTGAGTTATTAATTAGGAAGTGGTATTGAGGACGGCTGTGACTTATTCGCGACTGCAGTAGTTCTGGAGTCAAAATAAGTAACGGCCTACCTCTACTGCTTTTTGAATTAGCTGCGTTGAGAAAGATAGTTACTTGTTTGCGGCTGCGGTAGTACTGGAATTAATAATAAGAAACGCTCATTCTGAGTTGCTAATTAAGAAGTGGTATTGAGGTTGGTAGTGACTTATTCGCGACTGCAGTAGTTCTGGAGTCAAAAAAAGAAACTGCCTATGTAACGGGCTCAAGTTGCCCTTATGTTACACAGTCCCCATTAAGTACATTTGGTACTTAAGGGGATGGTCAATTACTAAATAATAGTAATTAGACCCAACACTCGGGTGTGGTGCACATTTGTGACCAACCCTTGTGGATGTGATGCACATGGGTGCATTCACATTAGGAGGGATGACTTACAGCGTCATCCGTTACGCGAGGTATCTATAAGATACGCTCGCAATACCTATTAAATGATATCTATAGAGATATCATTTTAATTGGTAAAAATAGGTATTTGTATTTAATTCTATTAAATATAAATCAGTCTGAAATTTACTACCTACTTGGTAAGTGCGCACGAGGAGACGGATTACCGCTCCCGTGACGTCACTTCACCAGAGTTCTTAGTGTGTTGGGTGAGGTCGCTTGCGCGCCCACCACAACTACCTCACTGCACGCAAGAGAAGCAGGTGCAAACCGCTTCCTCGCTGTGCTAGGGTGTGTGCTAAGTAGAGCGTGGCCGCATTACGACGTGCCCGCCTACACTTGGTAGCACTTGAAATCCTTCCCACGACCCGCATCTCTGCGTGTGTACGTGAGGATGAGCCTCAACATTGATTGGGCTCATTTTCCCCACCTCTCCGAACATCATCGGGAGGTGGCAGGGCTAATGGCGCAGGGACTTGGTGAACAAGCCCTGGCCAGGCTCCTGGGTAGTCCTCCTGAGCAACATGTTGCTCAGTTGGAGCAGTTTGAGGCATTTGTGCTCGGACAGCGGAGGGCCGCGTCCGAGGCACAGAGCCATGCTGCGGCGGAGTCCGTCACTCAGACTCAGGATGAGCTGAGGCATGAGCAGGCTCGGAGCGAGGCTCTCAACAGGACTGTTGAGATGCTCTCTGCCCGGCCGCATCAGCCGAGGCCCATTCGGATGGACCCGCCCAAGTTCGATGGAACTGCGGCGCACACGATTGTCCACTGGCTTTTAGCCGTGGAGCAATGTGGTGTCGCCCAGCTCATCGAGGACGACAGCCGGATGGTGTCGTACGCTATGTCGCATCTGCGCGGTAAGGCCTCAGAGTGGGCTTACTCGGCGCTTATGGCGGACAGAAAAGCGTTCCCCTCATGGGCGATCTTTAAGGATAAGATTCGCGCCATGTACCAGCCGCCGAACAACGAAGTGTTGCTTCAGGCGCGCTTCTTTGGGGCGCGACAGGCGAAGCGATCTCTGCAAGAGTATGTGCAAGAGATGCGCTCGCTGTCCGCATCCATAACCGTAGGTCCGATTCCGGAGCACATTAAGGTGCCCACGTTTATGAACGGACTACGGCATGGCCCATCGCGACAGGCCCTTTTTAGAAAGGTGCCGTCGACGATGGAAGAGGCAATCCAAATTGCCTTAGTTGAGGAGCAATCCTACAACAGTGCCTCGGCGACAGCTTGGTATAAGCCGTCGGCCGAGAGGACAGATGCCACTCCTATGGAGTTGGGCAATGCAGACGTGGTCTGTT
>NW_027152030.1:432521-434004 GCF_004359215.1 Bremia lactucae | reverse complement strand
TTAAAGATTGTTGTTTGTAACCTGTCGGCGACCAGTTTGATTGCTTGAGCGTTTAAGAGATAAAATTTAGTTTAGCGTAAGTCGGATTCGTCTAACTTACACTGAATTAAGTTTCATGTCCGCTTCGGCCTGATAATATGGTGAACCGTAGTTATATATGATGATCTTTGAATAGGAAAAGCGAGTTTTAAGCTTGTTAATAGCAGCCAGTCGGCGATCACTTTGAATACTAAGTATTGAGATATTGTTAAATTCGCAGTTTAATTAGCTTCGGTTAATGAAAGCGGCTTATTAAAATTTGTTTCTACTGCAATATGATAATTGGTGCACCGTAGTTGTTGATATCACTATCTTTGAATATGTTCTTGTTTATTTTTAAAGTTGTTTTTATGGCAAGTCGGCGATCGATTTGTAGACTGTAGCATTAAGGAAATTATCGTTAATTTGCGGTATGGTTGGCTTCGGATGAACAACGGCTCATTGACTTTAGTATCTGCAGCGGTCTTAATAATTGATGAACCGTAGCTTTAAGACTTTGCTTTTAAATTTGTAGACCATTGTGAAGTAGAGTGGCAGCTTCGGCTGTCGAGAAGTCGATCCATTTGGGAAATTAATGTGTACCTCGGTATGCATCTCAGTTGGACCTGATATCAGGCAAGATTACCCGCTGAACTTAAGCATATTAATAAGCGGAGGAAAAGAAACTAACAAGGATTCCCCTAGTAACGGCGAGTGTAGCGGGATGAGCTCAAGCTTAAAATCTCCGTGCAAAAATTGCATGGCGAATTGTAGTCTATAGAGGCGTGATTAGCGTAGGCACTTGGGGCAAGTTCCTTGGAAGAGGACAGCATTGAGGGTGATACTCCCGTTCCCTCCCGAGTTGCTTATGCGTATAATCCGTTTTCTTTGAGTCGCGTTGTTTGAGAATGCAGCGCGAAGTAGGTGGTAAATTCCATCTAAAGCTAAATATTGGTGCGAGACCGATAGCAAACAAGTACCGTGAGGGAAAGATGAAACGAACTTTGAAAAGAGAGTTAAAGAGTACCTGAAACTGCTGAAAGGGAACCAAATCGTTTCCAGTATCTATAATCCGCGGTATATTTCATTGGCGAATGTGTGCGTGCATGTACTATGGCAGCGGCTTTTTGCTGCGCCTTGTGTGTGTTTCGCATTTTCTCGCTGGTGCCCTGTACTGTGGTGGGACGTCAATGTCGGTTCGTATGCTGCGGGAAATGACTGCTGAGGAGGTAGGGCGAACGCTTGCGTTTGTCTGTTACATCTGGGCGGACTTAGTAGTCGTGGTTGGGACTGAGGTGCCTTTAATGTGCTTATGAGTGGGATCGAATCTCCATGTGCGCCGTGTGCGGATAGCTTGCTATGCGTGTGTAGCTGTGTGTGGATTGAGTCGAGACGTAACTTATTGCCGTTCGGGACGTTGACGAAATGGAGCGATTTGACCCGTCTTGAAACACGGACCAAGGAG
>NW_027152030.1:420021-427521 GCF_004359215.1 Bremia lactucae | reverse complement strand
CGTCTTGTGAACATTCAATCGTAAGCCTGATGCTGCTGCATAATCCTGAACCAGTGTTAAGAAGTCTTGAGCATAATCAACGTCTGATAATAGACCGGTACAATCATCGGCAAAAGCCATAAGTAAGTGTGGTTTAGATAAACCGTCAAGTACTAGCCCTTTATCCGAGAATTTCACACGCAAATAATTCATTAGAGGCTCCATGAATACCACGAAAAGTCCTGGCGATAGCGGGTCACCTTGCCGCACTCCTGATCCAAGAAGGAACGGAACACCAGGGGAATTGTTAAGTAGTAAGCTGACAGAGGTTTGGTGATAGAAAGTCTTGATCCAAGTTCGAAAGGTCACACCAAACCCAAAATGTTGAAGTACCATGTCTAGCGCCGGCCATAACACGCTGTCGAAGGCCTTAGCAAAGTCAATGAGGACAGCGCATGCATTTGGATATTTAGTCCGGCATAATTCCTGAAGATCCTGAAATCTGATAAGAGAGTGTCGTATGGACCTGTTTGGCACAAACCCACTTTGATCTTCGTGAATAAGCGTAGGAAGAACCTTCCCAAGACGATAAGCGAGAATCTTTGGGCCCAGTTTTGCGTCGTGATTGAGTAGAGTCAAAGGACGGTAATTGCCGGGCTTGGATCGGTCACCAGTCTTGTATAACAACGAAAGGTGCGCCCTCCTCTGAAACTTTGTCATTTTGCCTTTTGAAAGCTGGTTATCGTGTATAACTTCATAAATTTGCGCCCATAAATGTGGGGCGAGCTTGTAGTATTCGATTGGGAGTCCATCAGGTCCTGGGGCCTTACCATTAGCCGACTTCATGATTGCCCAGTAAAGATCGTTCGCTGTAATAGGAGCGTCTAACATTGACTGTTGGGCTGCGCTTAACTTGGTCACCGTAGCACGAAGCTTCTCCGCCAGACGGATCGGTTGGTAAGACGCGTTCCGCAGATGTTGAAGATCAGGTGAAGTAGATTGAAATAGTCCACCCCAAAATTTGCGGTGGCCATCCCCGATTTTTATTGGGTCTTCTGTAACCGAGCCATCATCATCCTGGAACTCGGTAATAGGAGACCTAAGGCAGTCTTGTTGCGGAGCACGAAAAAAGTGCCGGGACGAGCGTTCACTTAAATGGAGGTCTGCTGCAAACTTGCTTGCAGTGTTGCGGTCGTGAATTGTGGCACGAAAGGCTTTCAGATCTGCTTGAGCCTGTTCCAATGCAGACTTGTCGCAGTCGGTAAGAGTAGTGTTGTACAGGTCCAACGCATCATTGACCGCGAGCACTCGTAATGCCATGTCGCGAGAGTCGGCGCATCGCAGTTCAAGCCAACGGCGACGCAGGTAGATGCAATCGGCACGTTTGTGCTCATCCAGAAGACAACCAGGGTTAGAGCCTTGAAATAGCCGGAGTCGGGACGCAAGATGCTCGACCGATTCTCGAAGATATTGAACCACTTCAAAATCACGTAGTAACCACGGAGGGCATCTCCATGGCGCTCTCTTTAAATTAGGTAAAATTTTTGCTTGCAACCGGAAAGCCACAGGAATATGGTCTTCATTATGCCACTTCTGATCGCGAACATGATTGATCGAAGCAAGATGTACTTCGAGAAGGTTTGCTGTGAGGAAACAGTAGTCCAGACGATTCTTTCTGGTAGGACTAGTATAGTCGCGCGTGTCTGGATTTACGAATCTCCACGCATCTAATAAACCGAGGGCATCCAGCCAATCACACATTTCTTCTCGACCTGCCCCGGGGTGGAGTTGTGAAGGGGAGGCTTGATCAAGAAAATTGTCCATAGTAACATTAAAGTCTCCCAGCACAATGTGTTTAGAGTCGTTCTCGCCCTCTGCGCCGTTCCAATTGAAGCCGACAGGGAGAGCTCGAAAGAAATCGCCTCTTCGTGGTGGCTCGTCCGGTGCATAGATTACATGTAGAAACACCGTAGAGGTGCCTAGTGAAGTCTTGAGTAATAGGTATCGATTGCGTAGCTGATCCTTGTAGACAAGAGCTGTAAGATCCTCAACTTCCCCAAATGGGGATGCCGACGACAATATGAGTCCAACCCCGTGACGTTCGTTAAAAACGGGTGAAGTAGTATCTGACCAAAAGCATCGCGCGCCAGAGTCAGCAACGTGGATAAAGTGATCGCTTGTTTGTAGTGAGTCTTTCTTATTAAACTTCGTCTCTTGAATTGCAACCATTTGATAATCAGAGAGAAGCCGCTGATACGTGTCTAGTTTAGCTGAGTTCAGCCCATTCACGTTCAGCGAGACGCCAGTCAAAGACCAGCTCTCTCTAGAGGTAAGGGTTTACCAATCGAGAGGGTCTGGCTGCAATGTTAGCAGGCATCGGTGTCGTCGCTAAATGAGTAAGCGCAGTCACGACGTGTTTTGGTGTTCGAACATCCTTGAGATAAATCAGTATCGCATCCGTCCGTGCCATACAGAGTAAAATTAAGTCGCTCCAGAGTAAAAACGGGGTATACCGAATCCGCTTAGGAGGAAGAAGCGGCCCAAGAAGTGCTTGAACCTTAATTGGATCGACATAAATTCCTGGTGCGAAAACCATAAGAAACAAGTCGCTGATTGCACTATGTAGAGCAGCTTGTTGGAGTTCGTCACTTGGAAACATAGCTGTAAAATATTCAGCAGCATCGATTGAATCGTTGTTGTACCGAGATCTTAGTCGAACGTGAAAATCCGTCAGTTCATCTTCGTGTAGCGGCTCGGCGCAGATAGTCCTGTAGACAGCTTGAGCCATCACTAGCTTGTTTTGAGTTGCCAACGGGAGGTGAAATACACGACGAAAATACGCAGGTTGGGCTTGGATGGCTGCAAGAACATCCTCATGAGACGTGTACTTTAAAACATCTTGTTCAAGAAATTCATCGATAGCACGTTGAAGCTCCACAATCGAAATTTGTTCTACCCTCAACGATAGGGTCCGCACAGTTTTCAACGCTGTAACCTCCGTCTCATGGGTTAAAAGCGGTGACGAGGCGGTAAATCCAGACACGGGGTTTGTCATGCCATCTTCATCATCTTCTTGCTCCCCTGCATCTAGGTCCACATTAGGAGGTAATGACGAATCATAACCTTCCTCTCGCAAAACGTCGTAACAGTTTGGGGTAACTGGAAAAGAGTAAACCAAGGCGTGGGGATCGGAAAGCTCGTCATAGAGCTCGCACGGAACCAGGCCTTGTGGTTCGATAAATTTTGCGCCCCCTCGATTAATGATACCATATTGCGAGTGCTGAACACGTTGCCATTCCGTCGCATGTTCAGGAAGAGCGTCCACAATCATGCGTTTATTAAAAGTAACTTTCGGTGTGGTTACTGAGGCGCCACTTGGAGCATCTGTAAGCGTTGATGCGCGTGACGACGGTGTTGAAGGCAGCAAAGTATCGACGGGCGGTGAGCTCAGGTCGATCGTGACACGTGGCTTGGAGTTACGTTTAGCACCGCGTGTCGTGGACGTTCCTTGATCGCCCGCAGCACCATTAGAAGACTCCATACTTTCGTCGGATACCGGAGAGTTAAGTCGTTGCAGCGAACGAAGGGAAGGCGGCTTTACCCTGTTGTACTTCCGTTCACGGTGATGAACGAAGCAGGGTTTATCATCTGGTACGAGAAAAATTTCGCGAAGTGGCTCGTTTTTGTCCAGGAAAAGCGCATCCGGGCACCGAACTGAATTGAAATAAACGGTTCGATCCCTTGAGGTCAATGACCCACATGCGTAGGTAGCCGAAATCAGGATAGGCTGAGCGCCTAAGTTCGTAAACCAATCATAGATCTCAGGATCCGTAACCCCAGCAGGGAGACGACGAAGATCCACATAGTAAAGCTTGTCGTAACTGGAATATTTACGGATAGTTACAGTTATTCCGCAAATCGTCAGCTGTAATCCTCCCAATCGGCTGAGTGCCGTATCCGAGGTACATTCAAATGAGATACCTCGGTTAGGGCTCACATAAAAGCTGCGAAGATGGACTCGCTCATCTTTCCAGAGTTGCGGCTGGTCGGTAGAGTCCAACGATCTCAACACGTCGGACAAATTATGCGCGGCTGCCAGTTGTGGAGCCGGAATCCACATCTGGGTGCATTGCGCTGGATCTACCGTGGTTGGTAGAGCACTCAAGGCGGCATACCTTTGGTCGTCCGTGGTAGCAGCTGGGTCAAGGATGCGCTGAAAACTGGCTTTAAACTTGGAATCGTCCGGTACCGTACGAACAGACGGCGGGGGACGCGTGTCTAAGCGCGCAGGCTTCGGGCGGCCATGAGCTCGGGCTCCATTCGCACGAGGGGCGGAGCCTTGTCTCGGTGTAAGCGTGGAATCCATCACGGCTAGACAGTAGGAAGGTGCAGCTAGGCAGATCGACTGTGGTGGGAGTAAGAACTACCCACAACTTCTCCTCAACGGGCCAAAGGCAAACGTGAGATCAACACGACCAGTGAGGAGATAGCACCACAGTATGAGGTTGCCTTTGCTGACTAGAAGGACAAGTCCGACTAACACCAACACAAACTTCGTAGAGGTCTGTACAGGCCAACAAGCACCCGCCTAGAAAGGGGGAGAACGGAGGGTTTCTCGAAGAGAGTACCAACCGCCCTAGTGACTTAACGCACGAACTGCACAGCAGCTGTGGGACACTCGGCTTATGTATGCGCTGGTACAGACCGAAGTCACTGACGAGGGTAAGAAAACCGGCGGGACACGACAAGCCTTCCGCGAGGATAGGCTTGTGGCGAGACGATGGGGCAGCAACGAGAGCACTTCGGACGAAGAGCTGTCGGCGGCGTGTGAAGTCGAAGCTTGAGCAGGGGCAACCGCGGCGACGGAGTCGAACGGAAGCACGAAGACGAAAGCGGGGACGAGGAAGCGAGTGACGACGGTCGAGCTGGGCTGGATCGCGGTCGAAGCTGGGTTGGCCTTTTTCTGTGCACTTGCGCAGTAAGAGGCGGATTGGGAAGTGGGGGGAGTTTGGCTGGGGCGGCACATCTGTTAAATGATAACACAGGTGTCCTAAGGTGAGCTCAATGAGAACAGAAATCTCATGTAGAACAAAAGGGTAAAAGCTCACTTGATTTTGATTTTCAGTATGAATACAAACCGTGAAAGCGTGGCCTATCGATCCTTTAGTACTTTCGAATTTTAAGCTAGAGGTGTCAGAAAAGTTACCACAGGGATAACTGGCTTGTGGCAGCCAAGCGTCCATAGCGACGTTGCTTTTTGATTCTTCGATGTCGGCTCTTCCTATCATTGCGAAGTAGAACTCGCCAATTGTTGGATTGTTCACCCACTAATAGGGAACGTGAGCTGGGTTTAGACCGTCGTGAGACAGGTTAGTTTTACCCTACTGATGAGTTCGTTGTCTAAACAGTAATCCAACCCAGTACGAGAGGAACCGTTGGTTCAGATAATTGGTAACTGCGGTTAGCTGAAAAGCTAGTGCCGCCAAGCTACCATCTGTAGGATTATGGCTGAACGCCTCTAAGTCAGAATCCATGCTGGAATAGACGATAATCACCTTTCCTGATGTAACGCGAATAGCGATAGGTGAGCTTTATGCTCCCAACATCATAAAATTGCAACGCACTTTGCCGCTTGTCAAATGCTGGTGGCGAAGAGTATGCTGAATTGTAATTTCAAATATTGGGAAAGATAAATCCTTTGTAGACGACTTAACTACAGAACGGGGTGTTGTAAGCATGAGAGTAGTCTTGTACTACGATCTGCTGAGATTTAGCCCTTGTTCTATTGATTTGTTCAGAAATGAACATTTCTCCCCCATTGCAACCGCGCAATGATAAAATAAACAGTTGATTATAAACAACTGGTAACACTTAAACAAAAATAAATAAATAAATAAATAAATAAATAAAATAATCAAATCAAACCAAACTAAAGTGTTATAAAAAACTGTAAACTATGATAACACGCCTAATGAGACAAGGCTTGGTTGTAAAGTTTTTCACTTTCGCTCGAGATTTGAAGCATGAATATCATTGCAAAAACATAGCAAGTTGTATGTCTTGCTGTTTATAACAGCAAGATTCGGCAGCTTTTAGTATAGGATTTTAATTAGGCAAGTGTAGTATAGCAATGTAGGAAAATACATTAGTATCAATAAAACGCAAGAAGAAATTAGAAGAAATACACGTACATGTTATTGTATAGTACATGAGCTAGGCAAAGAAGCGTGGCAGAATATAAAAATTCTAAGTGCCATTGCTATTAAAAGTCGAGCCAAATTAGACAACTTTAGTATAGGAAATCAAATAGAGACATTAGTATTATAAATGAAATTCATAAGCATAAGATAGAATAATACATGTACATGTTAATGTATTGCATGGGAGCTAGGCAAAGAAGCGTGGCAGAATATAAAAATTCTAAGTGCCATTGCTATTAAAAGTCGAGCCAAATTTAACCAATTTTAGTATGGGATTTATGCATAGGATATTTATATGTACGTGTTATTGTATAGGAGTGAGCTGGGTGAAAGGGCATGATAGAGAATTGAAAGATCTAAGTGCCATTGCTATAAGAAACCGAGCCAAATTCGACCACTTTAGTATAGGAATTTCAATAGGCGACATTCGTATAGAAATTTAAACAGTTGGTATTAGTATGAAATTAAAGATGCGATATTAGTACAGGATTTATACAGACGACATTAGTATAGGAGTGTAAACAGGCGACATTAGTATAGGAATTTAAGCAGAGGATATTAGTGTAGGAATTAAAACAGGCGTGATTAGTGTCTATGCGCATGACCCACAAGCGTAGTACCGCATAATAACATGAAGTTATAGTGTACGTAAGCTAGGTGAAGAGTATGACTGAGGTAAAGAAGTTAATGGCTGTTGTAACCGGAGCCAAAGTTGACGACTTAGTATGAATTATAAGTAGAAAAATTAGTATAGGAATTTAAACAGGCGATGTCAATTACGGAATTATAAGCATAGTGTAGATATAAAGTGCATGTTGTTATATAGTTATTATATAGTGTGTTAGCTGAGTGTATAGCATTAGAGCTCGATGAGCTCAAAGTAGAACGTCTATACAGTCTTAGCCAAATTCGACGACTTCAGTATAGGAAATTAATTAGGCAATGTTCGTATGGGAAGTATTTAGTATGGGAAATTAAAAACGGAATTTACTATCGGGGATTAAGCAGGCAATAGTAGTATCGAAATTTAAGGTGTAGATATTAGTATGAGAAATTCAACAGGATTTTTTTTAGTATGTTCAAGATTACATAACTTGGTAAGTTAAGAAGTGCTTTTACTATGGGAAAATATTAGTATCGGAAGTTACGGAGGCGATAGTAGCATGAGAAGTTATGGAAATATTAATATCGGAGTGTTATTTATAGTATAAGTATTAGAATGTTTGATTATATAACTTGGGAGTCAAAAAGGGAATTTACGATGGTAAATTAAGAAGGCAATATTAATATCGGAAGTTACACAGGCGATATTAACAAGGGA
>NW_027152030.1:411745-416954 GCF_004359215.1 Bremia lactucae | reverse complement strand
GTCAAAGTTGCGATTTTTAACAGCCCTTTTTGGAGCACAAAACCAAGCCTCCTCGAAACGGATCGTCGATCCGGTCGGCAGGCGATAAAGGGCCACTCGTAGAATGTCTCGACACGAGTTTTTCACTAAGGTAGTACGGCCAACTCGCAGTAGTTGCTGAGAAATTCAATTTCCCGTGCGTCAAAAGTGGCATGTCGACAACTGCCAAAACACCGTTTTGAAGCACAAATGTTTTAATAAATCTAGTACCAGGAATGTCTTGCCTTCTGCCGATACTGCCCTAGACGTGGTTTTTGATGCTCTTTCACGTCCGCGATCGATCTCCGTCTGAATCGCAATATTCTTTCGTACAGATGCAATTGTTTGTCAAATTGCGACCATTTGGAAGATTTGAAAACCGTTTTCTCGCGATAACTTTAAAACTACTTATCTTTGGGCAGCTCCGATGCGCGCAATCGAATCAGCGTCGAATTTTGAGTCTAGAAATACCGCGTCCCGCGGTCTGCGATTCGAAAAAAGATTCTTGGTTCGGCAAAATTTGTTTCCCCGGAACACCGACTTAACTTCCTACTCCACTCAACTCGTCCCAATCGCCAAAAAAAGCCCTGCAAATGCGAAAAATACACTTCTTGTAGGAATTATCCGCTATAAATGGGGGCAAAAGATGCGCATTGATGTGGACACACCAAATTGGGACATTAGAACAGATGTTTATGCACGTTTTATGTAATTATACTTGATTTTACATAAACCTTAATAACTTATACAAAAATTTTCTTTTCGAAAGAAAATTTTAGTATATAATATGCGCCTTTTCAAGACGCGAATTCTGGCACAAAATTTTCGCGACACTTCCAAGTACGTCAAAAGTTATAGTCGTTCCAAGATTTCGTCGAAAACACAATTTTTCGCTTATCGGGCGATATCTCGGTGGAATCACCGATTTGGGAGCTGGGCAAGAGAAACCATTGTTGTAGAACGTATCAAAATACACCTTTTCTTCAGATACATTGTATACAAGAAAGTCAAAAATACGGCCTACACACGACGATTCCCAGTTTTTTTCAAGAGGCCGGCCAAAATCGGCCGAAAATGCAAAAATTCACCACTCAACACAACTTTTCTCAGCAACCACAAGGAGTTGAGCGAACTACCTTAGCATTCCTAACGTGGTTTAGTACCACCTAAGTCGAGGAAAACTTATACGCGTGAGCCTACGAAAGCCTTACGAAGCGGTACGAACATGTGCGAAATTTGGTCCCATTTCACCGAATCGCCGACACATTTTTTCAGTTATCGGCCTATAACTCCGCGAAAACGCCGAACTGCGATCCGACCTCGCTACCCATTGTTATAGAACGCATCAAAATACACCTTTTTCATTGATGCCTTGCATACAAGAAAGTAAAAAATACGGTCTGCGCTCGACGATTTATACTTTTTGTACCAAATATTTTTCTCACTTGACTCAACTTCTTGAAAAAACTACCAGGACTTAGGCGTGCTACCTTAGCATTCCCAACGTAGGATGTTATTATCTATGTCGATGGAAGTTTATACAGGTGAGCCTACGAAAGCCTTACGTAGATGTACGAAAAAGTGCAAAACAGTGACCAAATTAACGATAATTTTCGTAATATATAGGCATTTATCTCCGCGAAAACAATAAATTAGGCGTCGACCCCTCGATGCATTGTTGTAGATCGTATCAAAATACACCTTTTCTTCAGATACGTTTCTTACAAGAAAGTCAAAAATACGGCCTACACACGACGATTCCCATTTTTTTTAAAGAGGCAAAATCAAAATCGGCCGAAAATGCAAAAATTCACCACTCAACACAACTTTTCTCAGCAACCACAAAGCGTTGGGCGAACTACCTTAGCATTCCATACGTAGTTTAGTACCACCCATGTCGATGGAAAGTTATACGGGTGAGCCTACAAAAGCCTTACGAAGCGGGGCGAAAATGTACGAAAAATCGCCCCATTTTGACGTAATATAACGATAAATGACGCATTTCCACTCAAATCGTACTTAATGTGTAAAATACCGTACTTATGCGAATAAAAAATACTTTTCAACGTAATTTAAAAACTTTTTTGACTTGTATTTCGTTTAGTTTTCATATTAAATGGACTTTTGTATGGGAAATGCAGGAATTCTACAATAGTAAAGTATTACTACACGCTGTGTAATCACCAGGACAGCGTCCTTGTAGCGCTTTCCCTATATATATGGAGTGACAAGTTCGAGGACCAAAGTTTTAGTTTACATGGCAAGTCTATCTATACTATTGACATTGGTTCTTGACAAGTTTGCTTTACTATTGAATATTTTTTCGCTGTTCTTAGTTGGATAGTGAAAGTTTCAGGCGATTGATGGTTTTCTATATAGGTTTTGTAGGAGCAGTTAGGCTGTTCCTAAGACTGGTGTAGAAAACAAATACATAGTATAGTGCGTTAATGATTTTCGAGGAAACTTGAAATGTTTAACGTGCGAGCAGTGAATGAGATTGTGTTCGTATGCTATGCATAAGAATATAGTTTAATTTGAAGCATTATATTGCGTTGCACTGGGTATTTTGTGCGAAAGCGGTGTGGAGTTGACAATAAGTGAATACTATTGGGGTAGTTACCCGAGCGTAGGATCTTTGCGTTGATAAAATACTGCGGACGTTGCGAAATACTACATCGACGCTCTGTCGGGGCTGGAGCGAAGGTGGATTATAGACGGTTGTGTATTGTTTGGATAGTTTTCGGATTATTCATCGATATGCGATGCCGTTTATAATACGTTTTGCACTAGTTATTCCGTTGGAAAGAGACAAATTCGGGTAGAACCGAACTTGATCTGGAGTGTGTATGCAGCAAGCGGATAGGTAATAACTTGTTAGCTCGCAGCATCGTGCTCTAAAATTCATTTCCGGCTTTGCCTTTTAGGTAAGGCTGTTGAGATGGAGATCAACTTTGTCTTTCTTTACAAAGGATCTTCGGCAAATTAATAGCGACGTCGATATAGGTAGAAGCGGTTTGAGACTTTTGAGTTCTTCAAAGGTTAATAACTGTATCCGCTTAATTCGATGTTGTTATTAGAAATAGCGACACTGAGTAAAGCAGCGAGTGATTTGCAATTTCCGAGTTCTTCGGCGATTAATCATCATAAGCAGCTTAACGAAGTGTTGCAAATTTCAATTGCGACTGGGAAAAGCAGCATGCGATAATCGACTTCGAGTTATTCGATTGTTGGTATTCATTTGCAGCTTAACTCTGTCTATGGTAGATACAATTAGAAATGGTAGTAGATAGTTTTTAACTTTCGATGAGTTTGAAAGTTATTAATTTTCTGCAGCTAAAATCTTTGTTTGTATTAATAGCGTCGAGTAAGGCAGTGACTTGTTTAAGACTTCGGATTTTCTAAAGTTTAAAATAAGAAACAGCCTATCTCCGTTTTTTTTAAATAGCGACGTTGAGACAGGTAGTGACTTTTTTAAAATAAGAAACGGCCGTTCTCAATGAGAAGGTAGTGACTTGTTTGAAATAAGAATCGGCTCATCTCAGTTGTTTTTTATTAGCGGCATTAAGAAAGATAGTTACTTGTTTGTAATACTGCAGTAGTTCTGCGGTCAAAAATAAGAAACGTTCATTCTGAGTTTTTAATTAGAAAGTGGTATTGAGGATGGTAGTGACTTGTTCGCGACTGCAGTAGTTCTGGAGTCAAGAGTGAGAAACGGCCTACCTCTACTGCCTTTTTGATTAGCTTCGTAAAGAAAGATAGTTACTTGTTTGCGGCTGCGGTTGAACTGGAATCAATAATAGGAAACATTCGTTCTGAGTTGTTAATTAGAAAGTGGTATTGAGGATGGTAGTGACTTGTTGCGACTGCAGTAGTTCTGGAGTCAAAAATAAGAAACGGCCTACCTCTACTGTTTTTGATTAGCTGCGTTAAGGAAGATAGTTTCTTGTTTGCTGTCGCAGTAGTCCTAAAGTAAAATAAGAAACATTCATTCTGTGTTGTTAATAAGAAGCGTTCGAGAAAGGTAATTACTTGTTTGCGACTGCAGTAGTTTTGTGGTCAAAAATAAGAAACG
The DNA here is from genome assembly GCF_004359215.1 of Bremia lactucae. NCBI lineage: Eukaryota > Oomycota > Peronosporomycetes > Peronosporales > Peronosporaceae > Bremia > Bremia lactucae. The sequence goes on along the minus strand of NW_027152030.1, from coordinate 412,864 downwards.
ACTTTTCTCAGTTGTTTTTAAATAGTGGCATTGAGTAAGGCAGTGACTTGTTTAGACTTCGGATTTTCTGAAGTTGTTGATAAGAAACTGCTTTTCTCAGTTGTTTCCTGAATAGCGACGTTAGGAATGGTAGTGATTATTTAAATAATAAACGGCCAATCTCAATGAGAAAGGTAGTGATTTGTTTGAAATAAGAAACGGTCCATTTCAATTGTTTTTGAATAACCGCGTTAAGAAAGATTGTTACTTATTTGCGACTGCAGTAGTTCTGGAGCCAAAAATAAGAAGCATTCATTCTGAGTTGTTAATTAGAAAGCGGCATTGAGGACGGTAGTGACTTGTTTGCGATTGCAGTAGTTCTGGAGTCAAGAATAAGAAACGGCCTACCTCTGCTGTTTTTTGAATAACTGCGTTAAGAAAGATAGTGACTTGTTTGCGACTGCAAAATATCTGTAGTTAAAAGTAAGAAACATTTATTCTGAGTTGTTAATTCGAAAGCGGTAACGAGGTTGGTAGTGACTTGTTTGCGACTGCAGTGGTCCTGGAGTCAAAAATAAGAAACAGCCTCCCTCCGTTGTTATTTAGAAAGCGGTAATGAGTAAGGTGGCGAATTATTTGCAGCCTTCTCATTTGTTATTTAAGGATCAACGTAGAGAAATACAGCGACTTGTTTGCGACTCCCGTTTTCTGGAGTTAAGAATAAGATGCAGCGTTTCTCAGTTGTTATTTAAAGATTGGCATAGAGAAAGGTAGCTACTTGTTTGCGACTCTTGTTTTCAGGAGTTTAAGATAGGAAGCAGCCCTTCTCCGTTGTTAATTTAATATAAACTGTGATATTAGTAGCGGATAATTAATAACATTCGAATGATTCGGTTGTTAACAACTGCTTACAGCTTTTTTTGATTGCAATCTACAATAGACGCTATGAAAGGCAGCGGGTAATTTGCGACTACCAAGTTCTTTGGCTGTTAACAATTATTTGCAGCTTCTCATTGAGTTGTAGTTTTTTGCCGAGGACGAGCTAATTAATAATGACTTGGAGAAAGGTAACGAGTGGCTTTGTGTCTGTTGAATATTTCGACGGTTCGTAGCTATTTGTGGCTTGACTCTATGTTAATA
>NW_027152030.1:381635-398701 GCF_004359215.1 Bremia lactucae | reverse complement strand
GTATTATAAATGAAATACATAAACATGAGATAGAATAATACATGTACATGTTTATGTATTGCATGGGAGCTAGGCAAAGAAGCGTGGCAGATTCGAAAGATTCTAAGTGCCATTGCTATTAAAAGTCGAGCCAAATTTAACCATTTTAGTATGGATTTTAAGAGGATACGTTATGTACATACAATATATAAATAGCATAGGATATTTATATGTACGTGTTATTGTATAGGAGTGAGCTGGGTGAAAGGGCATGATAGAGAATTGAAAGATCTAAGTGCCATTGCTATAAGAAACCGAGCCAAATTCGACCACTTTAGTATAGGAATTTCAATAGGCGACATTAGTATAGAAATTTAAACAGGCGGTATTAGTATAGAAATTAAAAATGCGATATTAGTACAGGATTTATACAGACGACATTAGTATAGGAGTGTAAACAGGCGACATTAGTATAGGAATTTAAGCAGAGGATATTAGTGTAGGAATTAAAACAGGCGTGATTAGTGTCTATGCGCATGACCCACAAGCGTAGTACCGCATAATAACATGAAGTTATAGTGTACGTAAGCTAGGTGAAGAGTATGACTGAGGTAAAGAAGTTAATGGCTGTTGTAACCGGAGCCAAAGTTGACGACTTAGTATGAATTATAAGTAGAAAAATTAGTATAGGAATTTAAACAGGCGATGTCAGTTACGGAATTATAAGCATAGTGTAGATATAAAGTGCATGTTGTTATATAGTTATTATATAGTGTGTTAGCTGAGTGTATAGCATTAGAGCTCGATGAGCTCAAAGTAGAACGTCTATACAGTCTTAGCCAAATTCGACGACTTCAGTATAGGAAATTAATTAGGCAATGTTCGTATGGGAAGTATTTAGTATGGGAAATTAAAAACGGAATTTACTATCGGGGATTAAGCAGGCAATAGTAGTATCGAAATTTAAGGTGTAGATATTAGTATGAGAAATTCAACAGGATATTTTTTAGTATGTTCAAGATTACATAACTTGGTAAGTTAAGAAGTGCTTTTACTATGGGAAAATATTAGTATCGGAAGTTACGGAGGCGATAGTAGCATGAGAAGTTATGGAAATATTAATATCGGAGTGTTATTAATAGTATAAGTATTAGAATGTTTGATTATATAACTTGGGAGTCAAAAAGGGAATTTACGATGGTAAATTAAGAAGGCAATATTAATATCGGAAGTTACACAGGCGATATTAACAAGGGATGTTAAACATGAAATATTAAATCGCAATGCTAGTAGTAATATTACTATTAGAATGTCTGATTATATAACTTGGGAAGTTAAAAAGGAATTTAGTATGGGTAATTATCGAAAGTTACACAGCTGATATTAACGTAAGAAGTTAATCAGGAAATGTTAATATCGGAATGCTAGTTGTAATTTACTATTAGTATGTTCAAATATAAAACTTGAAAAGTTAAAAGGGATTTACTATGGGAAATGAAGCAGCAATATTAGTATCGGAAGTTACACAGGCGATATTAACATAAAAAATAATACATGGAACATTAATATTGGCATGCTACTAGTGAAATTAATACTAGTATGTTCGCTTATATAACTTGGGAAGTTAAGGGATTTATGGTACAGGCGATATTAGTAAAGGAATCAAAAACACAATATAAGTATTGTAATATATAAAGGCAATATTAGTAACCTCCAGGACAACCATCGGCCAACACAATTTCTTACGCGCATTTAAAATAATCCGCTGCTGTATCTTTCGCAGTATCTAGCTCCATCGAAATGACCGGATATTCAACCCAACATCTCAATCGAGTCTTGGATGGCTTTTCGCCCGCACTACCTGTTACACTCGACTACACCTTCGCAGACTCTCTCAGGAACTCAACAACTCACGCCTCAGATCCCACTGCCGCCCTCTCGTCTCTGTCCTACCAGTGTCATCCCGATGACCCCTCTCATCCCGGTTCTGGGTCACCGTCCGATACTATAAATACCATTTTTCCTTCCAAAGGCAATATATTCATTTGTTACGCCTACGACCTAACCACGTCATTGCCTCTCTCCTCCGCTCATCGGTTCCATTGCTACGCACCGCGCTTTTTGCGGTCCCTGCCTTATCCGGTTTCATCCGCGACCTCCACAAGGCCTGTACGCGACGCATTCCGGGCCCGTTTACGGCGTCTTGGTTTCGCTTGACGTCGTGCTAATGGAGCCTTCACCAGCTTAAACGCGATTTCGCCAGGTCCCCCTTCGTCTAGGATACGCACACCGCCACCGACCGTATCAACGCATTCACGAATCCAACAGATCGTCTTCGCGTAGAGATATTCACCCAGGCCCATTCTCAACCCGTCTTCGTAGGCGAAGGCCATCTTATCGTGGCCCACCTTCACCACGATGCAGCGACCCCGATAAAGGCTGTCCAACGTCGCCACGACATAGACCCCTGGTTTCAAGTTCACCGCCATCAAAATTCCAGCAGGTCCGGTCAACTGCCCCGCTTTTCCGAACACATTAGGCTTCAGCTCTACCTGCCACTTCCTCTTCCTGATGAGGAACTCGAACAGCTTTTGGACTGTATCCGTACGCAAGCCCCCTTGACACATCGCCTCTTTCTCTTCAAATTGTTGGATCAGCTCCTCGGTCAGCTCAAAAGGCGTTCCTTGCAGCCGCAGGACGACACGAACGGCCTCGTACACACAGGTAGCCCATGCATTGTCTCCCATCGTGATCATTGTTGCGTACCTCCGCAGCCACTGTTGGATCGTCAAGGATGGATCCTTCGGGAGTGCTTCGTCGTAGTATCGGTCGACAGCCCTTTTCCATTCCGCTGCTCCACCAAGTGCCTCCTCCGGGAGCCATGTCAACTTCCCGTCGGAAGTATCAACCAGCCACTTCACGAGGTACCACCTTTTCCCTTCCCGATCCTCACGCTTAACCAGCCGCTCAATCTCGCAGAGCTCATCGAATGGTTCCTCTTCTTCTTCAGACTCATCACTGCTCTCCACGTGACGGACCAACCGCTTACGTTTCGCTGGCGCTTTCGAGGCCAGATGCCCAGCGATCAATGCGCTGGCCCGGACAGCCGATTTCCGACTTCCGCGTGTTCTGGGCCCATCAGCTTTCTTCTCCGTCCGAGAAACCATTCCAGCCAACACAACAGCTCCACTCTCTGCAGTCCACTCCGTCTCTCCCTCCATCTCTTCATCGTCACATTCCACCGCCAGCCCTTCAATCGACCACACCGCTTCCTCAATGGCGCCCTCGTAAGTATCCGGCTGCCGTGTCTCTCCGCTTTTCGTCTCCTCTTCACTCGACGCCAAGATCCTGCTTTCCGGCATGGGCGACTGCTCTTTGCCGGCTTCCATTTCAGCATTGATTAAACCCATACGTTGGACCGAGGTCGCTTCAAGGGAGGATCGCATCGGAGCCTTCATAACACCCATTTTGCACACCATGGACCCAACCGATGATCCGTCCTCAGATTCCTCGCCATTCCGTAAAGGGCTAATTACCGATGCCGTCCCATCGGCCAACTTTGACACTGACTGCGGTCCTCCTGTCGCCAGTAATCTCGCGCATAGTTTCTCCCCGCCGACATGCCGCGTGAATAGCTCTTCTTCATCGCTCCTTTTCCCAGAATAAACGACACGAAGATCAGGATCCTCTTCTTCCCCCTCGACGGCACGTTTATTAGACACTGCATAGTTCAGGCGCGGCGGACTCGCACGAGATGCACTTTCCTTTCCAAGCGCTTCCTGCTGCTTCTCTGACATGCTACTAACTTGAGACCTTCCCTGCAAATTTGAATATGACTTTTTTTTTTATATTTACGGCCCCTCCTTCACTGTTTCTAAACTACTGATTCTGGGCCGCGAGTGAGTCATTTCTCCGACCCTTTTCCCCAATCGTGCGCGGATCAAACCGGGACCTCGCATCCACCCATTTCGGCACAAATGCGACCTCCCGGCAATCCAGCCTCACTTTCGGAGTTAAGGAAATTTGGTCAGAGCGGGACTCGAACCCGCAATACATAGATTAGAACTATACTACCTTACCGACTACGCTACGTACACTGTTGTTGGAAACGTAATTTTCAACGTTACTAGCCTGGCCATATCAACAAGGTACCGACTACTTCTACCCCTACCCTACTACCTATATCTTACAATTAGTATGAGCATACAAAACTTAAGTATAATGAATTTTTTTTAACCAGACTTGCCCTCCAATTGATCCTCGTTAAGGGATTTAAATTGTACTCATTCCAATTGCCCGACTCGAAGAGCCAGAGCATTGTTATTTATTGTCACTACCTCCCTGTATCAGGATTGGGTAATTTACGCGCCTGCTGCCTTCCTTGGATGTGGTAGCCGTTTCTAAGGCTCCCTCTCCGGAATCAAACCCTAATTCCCCGTTACCCGTTAACGCCATGGTAGGCCCATATCCTACCATCCAAAGCTGATAGGGCAGAAACTCAATCGATCTATCGCGCAAAAGCACGATCCGCACAGTTATTAAGACTCAACACAATACCGGCTTATAGCAGGATCGGTTTTCAATCTAATAAATGCTACCCGTCCCTTGTGTAGTTGGGTATTAATGCATGTATTAGCTCTAGAATTACTACGGTTATCCAAGTAGTAAGGTACTATCGAGTGGACTATAACTGATATAATGAGCCATTCGCAGTTTCACAGTACAAAATTGTTTATACTTAGACATGCATGGCTTAATCTTTGAGACAAGCGTATGACTACTGGCAGGATCAACCAGGTTTATATCTTCAATACGTAAGATGACGACAAGTCGCCCCTAGCACATAATATTAACATAGAGTCAAGCCACAAATAGCTACGAACCGTCGAAATATTCAACAGACACAAAGCCACTCGTTACCTTTCTCCAAGTCATTATTAATTAGCTCGTCCTCGGCAAAAAACTACAACTCAATGAGAAGCTGCAAATAATTGTTAACAGCCAAAGAACTTGGTAGTCGCAAATTACCCGCTGCCTTTCATAGCGTCTATTGTAGATTGCAATCAAAAAAAGCTGTAAGCAGTTGTTAACAACCGAATCATTCGAATGTTATTAATTATCCGCTACTAATATCACAGTTTATATTAAATTAACAACGGAGAAGGGCTGCTTCCTATCTTAAACTCCTGAAAACAAGAGTCGCAAACAAGTAGCTACCTTTCTCTATGCCAATCTTTAAATAACAACTGAGAAACGCTGCATCTTATTCTTAACTCCAGAAAACGGGAGTCGCAAACAAGTCGCTGTATTTCTCTACGTTGATCCTTAAATAACAAATGAGAAGGCTGCAAATAATTCGCCACCTTACTCATTACCGCTTTCTAAATAACAACGGAGGGAGGCTGTTTCTTATTTTTGACTCCAGAACCACTGCAGTCGCAAACAAGTCACTACCAACCTCGTTACCGCTTTCGAATTAACAACTCAGAATAAATGTTTCTTACTTTTAACTACAGATATTTTGCAGTCGCAAACAAGTCACTATCTTTCTTAACGCAGTTATTCAAAAAACAGCAGAGGTAGGCCGTTTCTTATTCTTGACTCCAGAACTACTGCAATCGCAAACAAGTCACTACCGTCCTCAATGCCGCTTTCTAATTAACAACTCAGAATGAATGCTTCTTATTTTTGGCTCCAGAACTACTGCAGTCGCAAATAAGTAACAATCTTTCTTAACGCGGTTATTCAAAAACAATTGAAATGGACCGTTTCTTATTTCAAACAAATCACTACCTTTCTCATTGAGATTGGCCGTTTATTATTTAAATAATCACTACCATTCCTAACGTCGCTATTCAGGAAACAACTGAGAAAAGCAGTTTCTTATCAACAACTTCAGAAAATCCGAAGTCTAAACAAGTCACTGCCTTACTCAATGCCACTATTTAAAAACAACTGAGAAAAGTCGTTTCTTATTTTTGACCACAAAACTACTGCAGTCGCAAACAAGTAATTACCTTTCTCGAACGCTTCTTATTAACAACACAGAATGAATGTTTCTTATTTTACTTTAGGACTACTGCGACAGCAAACAAGAAACTATCTTCCTTAACGCAGCTAATCAAAAACAGTAGAGGTAGGCCGTTTCTTATTTTTGACTCCAGAACTACTGCAGTCGCAACAAGTCACTACCATCCTCAATACCACTTTCTAATTAACAACTCAGAACGAATGTTTCTTATTATTAATTCCAGAACTACTGCAATCACAAACAAGTAACTATCTTTCTTAACGAAGCTAATCAAAAAGGAAGTAGAGGTAGGCTGTTTCTCACTCTTGACTCCAGAACTACTGCAGTCGCGAACAAGTCACTACCATCCTCAATACCGCTTTCTAATTAACAACTCAGAACGAATGTTTCTTATTATTAATTCCAGAACTACTGCAATCACAAACAAGTAACTATCTTTCTTAACGAAGCTAATCAAAAANAACACAACTTTTCTCAGCAACCACAAGGAGTTGAGCGAACTACCTTAGCATTCCCAACGTGGTTTAGTACCACCTAAGTCGAGGAAAACTTATACGCGTGAGCCTACGAAAGCCTTACGAAGCGGTACGAACATGTGCGAAATTTGGTCCCATTTCACCGAATCGCCGACACATTTTTTCAGTTATCGGCCTATAACTCCGCGAAAACGCCGAACTGCGATCCGACCTCGCTATCCATTGTTATAGAACGCATCAAAATACACCTTTTTCATTGATGCCTTGCATACAAGAAAGTAAAAAATACGGCCTGCGCTCGACGATTTATACTTTTTGTACCAAATATTTTTTTCACTTGACTCAACTTCTTGAAAAAACTACCAGGACTTAGGCGTGCTACCTTAGCATTCCCAACGTAGGATGTTATTATCTATGTCGATGGAAGTTTATACAGGTGAGCCTACGAAAGCCTTACGTAGATGTACGAAAAAGTGCAAAACAGTGACCAAATTAACGATAATTTTCGTAATATATAGGCATTTATCTCCGCGAAAACACTAAATTGGGCGTCAACCCCTCGATGCATTGTTGTAGAACGTATCAAAATACACCTTTTCTTCAGATACGTTTCATACAAGAAAGTCAAAAATACGGCCTACACACGACGATTCCCATTTTTTTTAAAGAGGCAAAATCAAAATCGGCCGAAAATGCAAAAATTCACCACTCAACACAACTTTTCTCAGCAACCACAAAGCGTTGGGCGAACTACCTTAGCATTCCATACGTAGTTTAGTACCACCCATGTCGATGGAAAGTTATACGGGTGAGCCTACAAAAGCCTTACGAAGCGGGGCGAAAATGTACGAAAAATCGCCCCATTTTGACGTAATATAACGATAAATGACGCATTTCCACTCAAATCGTACTTAATGTGTAAAATACCGTACTTATGCGAATAAAAAATACTTTTCAACGTAATTTAAAAACTTTTTTGACTTGTATTTCGTTTAGTTTTCATATTAAATGGACTTTTGTATGGGAAATGCAGGAATTCTACAATAGTAAAGTATTACTACACGCTGTGTAATCACCAGGACAGCGTCCTTGTAGCGCTTTCCCTATATATATGGAGTGACAAGTTCGAGGACCAAAGTTTTAGTTTACATGGCAAGTCTATCTATACTATTGACATTGGTTCTTGACAAGTTTGCTTTACTATTGAATATTTTTTCGCTGTTCTTAGTTGGATAGTGAAAGTTTCAGGCGATTGATGGTTTTCTATATAGGTTTTGTAGGAGCAGTTAGGCTGTTCCTAAGACTGGTGTAGGAAACAAATACATAGTATAGTGCGTTAATGATTTTCGAGGAAACTTGAAATGTTTAACGTGCGAGCAGTGAATGAGATTGTGTTCGTATGCTATGCATAAGAATATAGTTTAATTTGAAGCATTATATTGCGTTGCACTGGGTATTTTGTGCGAAAGCGGTGTGGAGTTGACAATAAGTGAATACTATTGGGGTAGTTACCCGAGCGTAGGATCTTTGCGTTGATAAAATACTGCGGACGTTGCGAAATACTACATCGACGCTCTGTCGGGGCTGGAGCGAAGGTGGATTATAGACGGTTGTGTATTGTTTGGATAGTTTTCGGATTATTCATCGATATGCGATGCCGTTTATAATACGTTTTGCACTAGTTATTCCGTTGGAAAGAGACAAATTCGGGTAGAACCGAACTTGATCTGGAGTGTGTATGCAGCAAGCGGATAGGTAATAACTTGTTAGCTCGCAGCATCGTGCTCTAAAATTCATTTCCGGCTTTGCCTTTTAGGTAAGGCTGTTGAGATGGAGATCAACTTTGTCTTTCTTTACAAAGGATCTTCGGCAAATTAATAGCGACGTCGATATAGGTAGAAGCGGTTTGAGACTTTTGAGTTCTTCAAAGGTTAATAACTGTATCCGCTTAATTCGATGTTGTTATTAGAAATAGCGACACTGAGTAAAGCAGCGAGTGATTTGCAATTTCCGAGTTCTTCGGCGATTAATCATCATAAGCAGCTTAACGAAGTGTTGCAAATTTCAATTGCGACTGGGAAAAGCAGCATGCGATAATCGACTTCGAGTTATTCGATTGTTGGTATTCATTTGCAGCTTAACTCTGTCTATGGTAGATACAATTAGAAATGGTAGTAGATAGTTTTTAACTTTCGATGAGTTTGAAAGTTATTAATTTTCTGCAGCTAAAATCTTTGTTTGTATTAATAGCGTCGAGTAAGGCAGTGACTTGTTTAAGACTTCGGATTTTCTAAAGTTTAAAATAAGAAACAGCCTATCTCCGTTTTTTTTAAATAGCGACGTTGAGACAGGTAGTGACTTTTTTAAAATAAGAAACGGCCGTTCTCAATGAGAAGGTAGTGACTTGTTTGAAATAAGAATCGGCTCATCTCAGTTGTTTTTTATTAGCGGCATTAAGAAAGATAGTTACTTGTTTGTAATACTGCAGTAGTTCTGCGGTCAAAAATAAGAAACGTTCATTCTGAGTTTTTAATTAGAAAGTGGTATTGAGGATGGTAGTGACTTGTTCGCGACTGCAGTAGTTCTGGAGTCAAGAGTGAGAAACGGCCTACCTCTATTGCTTTTTTGATTAGCTTCGTAAAGAAAGATAGTTACTTGTTTGCGGCTGCGGTTGAACTGGAATCAATAATAGGAAACATTCGTTCTAGGTTGTTAATTAGAAAGGGGTATTGAGGATGGTAGTGACTTGTTCGCGACTGCAGTAGTTCTGGAGTCAAGAGTGAGAAACAGCCTACCTCTACTTCCTTTTTGATTAGCTTCGTTAAGAAAGATAGTTACTTGTTTGTGATTGCAGTAGTTCTGGAATTAATAATAAGAAACATTCGTTCTGAGTTGTTAATTAGAAAGTGGTATTGAGGATGGTAGTGACTTGTTCGCGACTGCAGTAGTTCTGGAGTCAAGAGTGAGAAACGGCCTACCTCTACTGCTTTTTTGATTAGCTGCGTTAAGGAAGACAGTTTCTTGTTTGCTGTCGCAGTAGTTCTAAAGTAAAATAAGAAACATTCATTCTATGTTGTTAATAAGAAGCGTTCGAGAAAGGTAATATTTGTTTGCGACTGCAGTAGTTTTGTGGTCAAAAATAAGAAACGACTTTTCTCAGTTGTTTTTAAATAGTGGCATTGAGTAAGGCAGTGACTTGTTTAGACTTCGGATTTTCTGAAGTTGTTGATAAGAAACTGCTTTTCTCAGTTGTTTCCTGAATAGCGACGTTAGGAATGGTAGTGATTATTTAAATAATAAACGGCCAATCTCAATGAGAAAGGTAGTGATTTGTTTGAAATAAGAAACGGTCCATTTCAATTGTTTTTGAATAACCGCGTTAAGAAAGATTGTTACTTATTTGCGACTGCAGTAGTTCTGGAGCCAAAAATAAGAAGCATTCATTCTGAGTTGTTAATTAGAAAGCGGCATTGAGGACGGTAGTGACTTGTTTGCGATTGCAGTAGTTCTGGAGTCAAGAATAAGAAACGGCCTACCTCTGCTGTTTTTTGAATAACTGCGTTAAGAAAGATAGTGACTTGTTTGCGACTGCAAAATATCTGTAGTTAAAAGTAAGAAACATTTATTCTGAGTTGTTAATTCGAAAGCGGTAACGAGGTTGGTAGTGACTTGTTTGCGACTGCAGTGGTTCTGGAGTCAAAAATAAGAAACAGCCTCCCTCCGTTGTTATTTAGAAAGCGGTAATGAGTAAGGTGGCGAATTATTTGCAGCCTTCTCATTTGTTATTTAAGGATCAACGTAGAGAAATACAGCGACTTGTTTGCGACTCCCGTTTTCTGGAGTTAAGAATAAGATGCAGCGTTTCTCAGTTGTTATTTAAAGATTGGCATAGAGAAAGGTAGCTACTTGTTTGCGACTCTTGTTTTCAGGAGTTTAAGATAGGAAGCAGCCCTTCTCCGTTGTTAATTTAATATAAACTGTGATATTAGTAGCGGATAATTAATAACATTCGAATGATTCGGTTGTTAACAACTGCTTACAGCTTTTTTTGATTGCAATCTACAATAGACGCTATGAAAGGCAGCGGGTAATTTGCGACTACCAAGTTCTTTGGCTGTTAACAATTATTTGCAGCTTCTCATTGAGTTGTAGTTTTTTGCCGAGGACGAGCTAATTAATAATGACTTGGAGAAAGGTAACGAGTGGCTTTGTGTCTGTTGAATATTTCGACGGTTCGTAGCTATTTGTGGCTTGACTCTATGTTAATATTATGTGCTAGGGGCGACTTGTCGTCATCTTACGTATTGAAGATATAAACCTGGTTGATCCTGCCAGTAGTCATACGCTTGTCTCAAAGATTAAGCCATGCATGTCTAAGTATAAACAATTTTGTACTGTGAAACTGCGAATGGCTCATTATATCAGTTATAGTCCACTCGATAGTACCTTACTACTTGGATAACCGTAGTAATTCTAGAGCTAATACATGCATTAATACCCAACTACACAAGGGACGGGTAGCATTTATTAGATTGAAAACCGATCCTGCTATAAGCCGGTATTGTGTTGAGTCTTAATAACTGTGCGGATCGTGCTTTTGCGCGATAGATCGATTGAGTTTCTGCCCTATCAGCTTTGGATGGTAGGATATGGGCCTACCATGGCGTTAACGGGTAACGGGGAATTAGGGTTTGATTCCGGAGAGGGAGCCTTAGAAACGGCTACCACATCCAAGGAAGGCAGCAGGCGCGTAAATTACCCAATCCTGATACAGGGAGGTAGTGACAATAAATAACAATGCTCTGGCTCTTCGAGTCGGGCAATTGGAATGAGTACAATTTAAATCCCTTAACGAGGATCAATTGGAGGGCAAGTCTGGTTAAGATACGTGACATTATACTTATTTATCTTAACTAGGTGAGCCAAAAAGATGACTGAGTTATCTTCTAAGCGAAATCAGATGCATAGGTGTTTTGTGTCGAAATCTTCTGTGAAAGTCGAAAGTCGAGGTCACGTGGATGTCGTTCTAGTTTAAACTTGAGGTAATTTGGAAGAAATTTCAATCTGTCGAGATGATGTGCGGGGAAATTGCTGCGTCAGTCATAGAGCTGGCTTACTCGATTTAACACCCACCTAGGTGGGGACGCACATCTCAATCTTACTTAGGTAATATTGAGATAAAGCACTAAAGTGAATTTGCGCCGTGCAAGCCGTTGACCGTAGCTGGAAGACGTGGCTACACAATCGTGTGTGAATGATCTTGTTTTTCCCTTAGCCAAATGAAGTTATCTTCTGGCATCTCACGGACTCAATTAGTTAAAACGAAGACGATGTTTACCATGATTCTTGGCTAGAAGCTTGATTAGGAGAAGTCGGGGCATACAGTGAATGTACTTGAAATCGTGGAAGAGGATACGAGGTTTCTTGAAATATCAGTCAGAAAATGGCTGGTAATATATCGCGAAAGCGGTTACCCCCAAAGCTTGATAGAAACTTCATATCCGCATGAAGAGTTAAGTTTTGCAAAAAAGAAGAAACTGGCAATTTAGTTATAGCAATGAACTTCGGAAAGACGAGCTTGTTAACTGAAATTGTAACCAGGAAGTATATACTTCACAACCGCGTGATGGAAGAACTGAATTAGTTCCGTAGTTTAGTAATGAATAGGTGATAGTCGAAGTTGAAATCTTCAAAGAAACAGTGATGTTCAAATGTTGAAAGTGATCTTGTACTGTGTCCAGTTAAGTTGAATTGTAACTCAACCGTGAAGTCAAGAACATGGTTCGAAATTCAGGAAAACCAAGCTTGAGGCGAATGGTTAGGATGTGGTGAAGAAGTCGAATGGGTCGCTATTGTGAAAACGATTCCACTCGTGTTTAAATGAATTAAGTTGGAATCTGTTCTTGGACGAGTTCGTCTTGTATGGGTGGGTAAGAGTCTTAAAAAGCAGTTGTAAATGCAGGCGAATCATCGTAAGACATTGCCTATAAACACCGATGAATGTAAGGCAAGGTGCGTCATAAATTGCCTTATTACGATTGATCCATAGAGTCCGAAGGATGCAGCATCGAAAGATGTTGAAAATGCGTATAGGTAATGTATTTCCAAACTTGGCATGATGTTGGGTTGGAACTTCAAGGTTGATGAGAAAAAGAGTGTGTTCCCAGTGAATCGATGTTCCAAAAATCCATTCGAGCGGGGGAAGAAAGAGACGCCAAATGTATTTGGATGTGTAACAATCCCATAGCAAATGTTGTGGAGTTTCAGGTGTTGAACAGCCATGAACGCAATGAATGTCTGAAGTATGCCAGCCATATTTATACCGAAAACCCAATCCGTTGTGTTGTAATCTAAACAGAAAATCTGAGAATATTGGAAGAATGTCTTGGTGAAGTTTCCGTTGGGTAAGCCAAAAATCGCTAGATAGGTTGTTGGTGTGTAGACCTAGAGGTCCCATCGGTAGCGGCGGGGTTAAGTTCGTGTGAAGTAGACGGCGAATTAATTTGTTGGTGCAGTAAATTATGTCATATCCATCGAATGTCCAACTATGAAAAGCTGAAAGCATGTATTCTGGTGGAGACGGGTATATAGCGAATGTACCATAGTGAGGAGGTACTGTTATTCTTGGTGCAAGACTTTCCACAACACGAGTTAATGATCGAGCAGATTGAATGGATGAGTCCAGTAAAGCCGAACGGAGCAGGTCTGTATCAGGAAGCCGTCCATAACAAATAGAAAAAGTTGTAAGGCGGCGAATACCTTGATGTGAAAGGTATTGGGAGGCTTTGCGGTGCAGTAAAGCAAGAGTTTTCCGTCCAGATGTAAAGCGCAGAAAGTTGTTATTCCATAATGGCCAGGTTAGTTTAGTATAAACTGGGTTCGCGTTCGTGAGTTTGGGCATAATTTTTGTACTCCATAGAGCAAGCGCCTGTTGCCAATAGTGAGGTACATTTTTCCAACGAGATGTAGTCCGTATAGACTGGAAAGGCACATACAGAAAGTCTAAACCGATGGCTTGGCCTTGAAGTGCATAGTCAAAAGCAGCGTAAGCCGGAAGAAACCATTTAGGAGGAGAGCTCACTCTTGTTCTGCAGTGTTTAATAAGTTGTCGGATCAAGTTGACCTGAAGGAGTTCGACTGAATCAGCAACAGTATGAAGGTCTAGACCCCCAGCATTAATTGGTGCGGAATGCCATTTGCTTGAAAATTGGCTTCGAGTTGGAGTGTCATGTGTGGTCCGTGATGGAGTGTTGTTAATAAAGTTCCGTATTAGTGGGTCGAAAAGTTTTAATTCTGTTTGAGAAACGACTTGAACACTCATAAAATGCCACAGTATGGATTGAATCATAGTTTTGATCAGCAAAACTCGGCCTTGTAAAGTGCGAGCTCGCCAGCGCAAACTTACACAGAGCCTTTGAAAGCGGACGAGCAATTTGTTTAACTGAAGGCTTGGACGAATCTGTGTTCCCACCAAGATGCCAAGAAGCGTGGTATTCTCGTCGGTATTTAAAACCCGAGTCCCTAAGGTACAGAGGGTGTCAATTAAGCAAGAGTCGGAAGGTTTCCATGGTTGAAACGGAAAGATGACAGTTTTATCCATGTTAAGTTGCATCCCAGTTGCGTCACAGAAATCTTGAACTCGAGCAAGAAATAGTGGAGCTTGATTAAGGTCGTTGACGATGCCTGTAACGTCGTCAGCGAAGCTAAGGATGTGATGTGAACTGCCCCGAATCTTGATAGAAAAATCTTGATTCTTGGCTCGAAGATAACATAGTAGTGGCTCTATAAACAGAACGAAGAGGCCTGGTGATAGTGGATCACCTTGGCGAACTCCTGCTCCTAAACCAAAATAGCGTGATCGAGAGTTATTAATTAAAACTTGTACCAAAGTTCCGTTGAAGAAAGTTGAAATCCACCGGCGAAATCCGTCACCAAATCCCCAGTGTTTAAGAATAACGTCTAATATCTGCCAGTTCACACTGTCGAAAGCTTTCGCAAAATCGAGGCAAATGGCTCCAGTAGGAGTTCGAGAGTCATTATGTTGACAGTGATGTTGAATATCCAAAAAATATCGTAGTGCATGTCGAATATCGCGACCGGGTACAAACCCAAATTGATCGTCTTGTAATAGTTCAGGTAAAACTTGGTTAAGCCGGTGAGCCAAAGCTTTTGGTCCAAATTTGGCGTCATTGTTGAGTAGTGTAAGTGGACGGTAATTCATTGGGTCCGAACGATCGCCTTTTTTATATAAAAGCGATAAATAAGCTCGACGTTGAAACTTGGTCATGCGACCTAATCGGAATTGTGAAGCATAAACTAGTTCAAAAACGAGAGCCCATTTAGACGGAAAAAGTTGATAATATTCAGCGGGTAAGCCATCTGGGCCTGGGCTTTTCCGGCGCGCCGTGTGCGTGATAGCGTAATAGAAATCATTTGCTGTAAGCGGGGCGTCCAGTACGGAAGCTTGAAGAGGGTTGAGTTTTCGGCTGCTGTGTTGTAGAATAGAGTTAAGTTTGTTAACATCAAAACTTCTAGGTTGGACTTCTAAATCTCTTGAATTAGATTGAAATAACTTCCCCCAATATTCACGGTGAGTTGAAATGACGGTATCTAAATCTCTTGAAATTCCTGTTGGTGTGTTGACCGAGGAAATGGTGAGCTTCATCTCTGCCGCTGTTGGAGCCCGGAAGAAATCTTTGGATGAGGTTTCGGCAGTTGCCACATCCGAATCAAATTTTGAAACCGAGTTGCGTTCCCGAAGTGCCGTATTAAAGTTAAAATAAGCTTGGCGAGCTTCATCACAGTGTATCGCTGCAGTATCTGACGGAAAGAGCGAAAGATGGTGTTTAGCTTCTTGAAAATTAAGAAGAAGTTGGCGAAGCTGAGCGGTTGATGCAGTTTTCCTTTTCAAATATTCTTTACTAAGAAAGATACGATCTTGGCGCTTGTGTTCATCTAGGATACACCCAGGGTTGCGGAAAGGATCCAGAGTGTTTAATAAACGTTGTAAATTAACGTAGAGTTGATATTGGATATCCTCGCATTGCAAAAGCCATGGTGGGCATTTAAACGGCGCTTTTGTTTGAATAATTGGAGCTGAAGAGGCCGAAAATTCAACGGGAATATGGTCGCCAGATCCCAGTCGGGAACCGAAGACGTGACCTGATGTGCGAATGAATTTGTCATAAAAGGTGACACTGGCAAGGCAGTAATCAATTCGATTCTTTAGTTTGGGTCCCGTAAATTCCTTGGTATCAGGATGTTCAAGGCGCCAAAAATCAATTAAGCCCATCGTAATCATCCAGTCGAAAAGTTCGGGTCTTCCATTATTATGATAGCTAATAGAAGACCGAGCTTGATCTAGATCTGAATCCATAGTGATATTAAAATCGCCTAGTACCAAATGGTAGGCTGAATCATCAAAATTGCGTGGTAAAGCTTGAAAAAAATTTGAGCGGTCACTTGAAAGAACTGGTCCATAAATAACGTGAAAGTAAAGTTGGATAGATCCTAGTTGTGCCGCAACAACTAAATATCGGTTGTTTAGTAATGGGTCGACTGAATACTGTTGAGTGACGTCGTTGAGATTGTGGAAAGGGTGTGCCCCGCTAAAGACAAGGGCGACGCCATTTCGGTTTTGATATAAGTTCGTGTGTTGGTTAGACCAAAATACACTGGCTTGAGCATCTGCTGCATGGAGAAAATAATCGTTTTTGGCTTGAGAATCCATGTTAGTTAACTTGGTTTCTTGAAAAGCGATAACTTGATAGCGAGATAGAATATCTTGGTACATGGTGAGACTTGGTCTATTTAGGCCGTTCATGTTTAGTGAAACAGCCTTAAAAGTCCAGTCTCCGTGATTAGAAGTGAATGTGAGGTGTGAATTCTCCGGTTGGAGATGGTTTAAGGCCTTGTATCTTGGTAACCAGAGTTTTTAAGAAGGTTGGGACTTGTCCATACTGTAGTAGGTCTGCCGCAAAATTGCTGAAGCCGAGTAGCCAAAGAGAGTGGTCCGTGAGAAGAGGAATAGTTAAACTGGAGAAATAGCGAGGGTTTTCATCAGTTAAAGCCATAATCTTAACTGGGTCATGGTAAACCGTTGGTGCCATAATATGGAGTATGGTGTCCCAAGCAGATAAAGCTAAAAGAGCTTCCATTCCTCCTGGCGGGACAGGTTTGCCGTATTTTAAAATGCGCGGGAGAAGTTTAGTACCTGGACCCGTGGCGTGAAGAAAACGAAGGCATTTTTGGTGTCCTGAATTCGTTTCCGAACGTTTGGGTATAGGGGCGAGTAATCGGCATAATGCGCGGTTGATAGCAAGAGAATCTAGTGTTTCCTTTGATGATAATGCTCCCAGCATTAAACCTGGATTAGCCTCAATAGTAGCAAGTTGGTCTAGTGCGGGCCGTTTTTCAAACTCCTTAAGAAAAGAGTCTACGAAATTAGAAAGTTCCTCTCGAGTCATTGACTCGACTTCATAGTTGATCGTTAGTCGACTAACCATGGTAACATAGGAAGAGTCTTTTATGTTGGGTGGGGCGCTTTCCAAAAAAATATCTTCGGTTTCAGAACGGCGGAT
>NW_027152030.1:322633-338357 GCF_004359215.1 Bremia lactucae | reverse complement strand
CCATGATGCGCCATCTAGTGGGCATCTGGGCCGTGAAAATACATTTTTACGAGTGTCAGAGGAATTTTGGTGGCCACATCTATATAGATGGGTGGCCAACTATATTCGCTCTTGCGAACAGTGTCAGCGCATTAAGCCTGCACCGTCCAGCAGTGCGCCACTGAAGCCGCTACCGATTCCAACCAGGTGTTGGAAGTCAGTAAGTCTGGACTTCATGTTTGGCATGCCGCCCGATTATGAGGGTCGGACAAGTCATCTTCAGTAGTTTTGTTACTCGAATTTCTCTTATTTTATTCTCACGCTGTCAAATTTTCCGTCTGATCGCCTTCTTGAAGCCAGAAAAGTGTCAATGCTTCGAGGGTGGTTCAATTCATGGATTATCTTGACAATTGAAAAATCCCCAATATCGTCGTCCAGGGCAGCATTGTCTTCACTGATCTCTTCCACTTCCCTCACTGGCAGGCTGACTTCCTGGTCAGAGAGTACGTAGGTGATAATATCTTCTTCTGGATAGTACAACAAGTTGCGAATATCCATTGGATTTTTGTATCGCAAAGAGCGAACCTGATTTCGCGAAGTCCAGGCCGGCATCAGCAATAAGAGCCATGTCCACAGAACCCCTCTAACCAAACCAGCGGAAGGATTTGATGCCATAACGCGCCTTGAGACGTGGAATCACCCATTTGAGAATTCGAACAAACTTCAGGGTAGAGCTCGGCGAGAAAGACGTCCCCTTGGACTTCAGGAGCTCTCCGCTCGTGCTGATTCAATTATAATTTGATTGAAACCATTCACCAGTGCACTTTCCATCAGGGGTACTTGACTGTCCGGTGTATTTTTGGCTCCACCTGTTCTAGTGACTGCACTAGCAAGGAGATCAGCAGCTCGATTGAGGGTGTTAGATATCGTTACTTGGCTCACTTTGACGTGGAACTGCGCATTTAACATGCTGAAAGCTCTTTCTGGGTAAGCTTCGGTTCCCTCTGTTTTTTGTGCAGAGCTCGACGCGGCATTGTCCGTCATCACGGTGTAGGAAGCTGGTTTGGAGGGGCATGGTGGTTCATTTAGGAAGGTTCGGAAGGGTGGACGATGAAAAATTCGTACAGCCCTCGTTTTGCGGCTTTTATCCTTAACCCATTTACCCCTTAACCTTATAAACCCAATGGACCTTATAACCCCTAATACCTTATTGGGACGAACCACATAAACTGGGAGGAGTTCTACTGTAGTAATATATTAAGCCAGGACCATGAGAATGTATTAGTATGTGGGAAATTAACTAAATTAAATACGAATTAACATTTCCTTCATAGTAAGCAATCATTAATTTCCTAGTTGCTAAGCAATGCTCGTTCTCATGTTCCGCTTTGTTTGTACAAAACGATTGCAATATTCCTCATGGAGGATACGTGCTGGATCAAGCAGACTTTTCAGATATGGACGTGGCCGCAAGATCTGGCGAGAGCTAGGCTCCTCTCATGGAGGGCATCGCGTGTAAAGATCTATTACGGCGCTCCTTTAGCTCTTCTCCTTGCCCAAATTCAGCCATACGACGTTCCTTGCCAATGATTGTGCCCGTGTAGAGATTGTTTTCAACCACTGAGCAATCCAGATATCCGCGTTGCCATAAATTGACCTGCAACTTCTTAAAAGCATTCTTTCATATTAAGTAGTGTAAAGACGTACTCTCGGTGAGCTTTCACAGTTGCAATGGGTCTAGACCGGCAACGAGCTTTCTTCTAAAGAATTTCTTGCTCTTGTTGCTTAATGATCGAGCATACAAATCATCAAACGTTTCGTTCCACAAACGTGAAGTTTGTTTAAGGCCTTAAATAGTCTTGATCAGCTCAAGAGAATCAAAGCCTTTATCAAACTTAATCATTCTGGTACGACATAGTTTTCAACTTCCTTCATATCTCTACAAACAAGGGCTGTCAGTATATTTTACTGATCGTGGTCAGCTGAAGTACTTATTCAAAGCAATCACCATGTACGAAGTCAAATACTTGAAATAGGCGAAAAAATTTCCGTAAATTCAGTTCCATTTTCTGGTTTAGCCCTTACAAGCCTTGTACTTCTCAATGGAGCCGTCGGTTCGCGCTTGATCTTAAAGCATGCTGTTCTGGTGGCAACTTTGCGGCTCGGAATGCTCCAAGAAGCTGCATACCAGCTATTTTATCGCCTTGCACCAATGAAGCTGATCTGCCACGCTACTGCATTTGAAACGTGGTTGGCTCCAACAGGTCTTTAATTCCACCTTTTTAATGCTTGTACGCCAGAATATAGGCAATGAATCGCTATTTTCATCTTCGGAAGCACCAAATTTTCGGCCCCTTGTCCGCGCTTGAGCACCGCTTCGCCGACGTGATCGTGTTCATTAAGGAGCATTGCTTCTTCTCATCCAGCTTCATTAGGCTAAGGGCTCGTAACGTTTCGCGATCGATTCAATCCACTTGACCGAAGTTTGCGCTTTCCTATCTGCTAAAAATCCATTGCGTATGTTGGGCCGTTGTCACTTATCCCAAGCATGTCAAGTCAAGGCTTGCTTTTTCAATATCGTCAAAAAATGTTAAAATACTGAATCACCAAATCTTGACTCGCCAAACGGGAGATTATAACTGATCACTACTTGCTTATAATAAAAGTCGCATACCCGATGCAACGGGGTACCCTTTGCTAGTACTGACAACAGTACTAGTCAACCTACACTGATTACAGTGAAGGTGAAGTGGCCCGGTTACTTCACGTACACTGACGTGCAGAGGAAGATTATAGGTAGCTAAAAAGTATATTAAAGGTTTATTCTTAGTGTAGGCGGGCACGTCGTAATGCGACCACGCTCTACTTAGGCACACACCCTAGCACAGCGAGTAAGCGGTTAAACCTGCTTCTCTTGCGTGGAGTGAGGCAGTTGTGGTGGGCGCGTTAGCGACCTCACCCAACACACTAAGAACTCTGGTTAAGTGTCGTCACGGGAGCGGTCTCCTCGTCCGCACTTACCAAGTAGGAAGTAGTTTTTAGACTGATTTATAATAAATAGAATTAAATACAAATACCTATTTTTACTAGTTAAAATGTTATCTCTATAGATATCATTTGATATGTATTGCGAGCGTATCTTTATAGATACCTCGCGTAACGGATGACGCTAGCCGTCATTCCTCCTAATGTGAATGCACCCATGTGCATCACATGCACAAGGGTTGGTCACAAATGTGCACCACACCCGAGTGTTGGGTCTAATTACTATTATTCAGTAATTGACCATCCCCTCAAAAACACCAAGTATACTTAACGGGGATTGTGTAACATAGGGGCAACTTTAGCCCGTTATACTTAGGCTTTAGACTTAAAAAAAATTAAATTGTATACATAAAATTAAGTTCCTACATAACGATATTCTATCTACTTGTGACATTAATATATTAATAACAAATTATGTATGGCTCCTACTTGCGCACCGCACAATCGTGTATAATAACGATTGGCAGGCCAATCAATAAACTTATGTTTATTGCGTTAATATTACCAAATTTAGTAATAGTGGAACTATCATGTCAAAACTAATAAAGATAATCATTTGGTACTTCTTTATTTATTTCCTCTCATAAGAAATAAAATTTAATATTTCTCTTATATTAATTGTATTCTTGTAACGGGATAACCCTGTCATCACCCCCAACCAACAGTCACAATAGTGACTGATGTGAAGTGACAGAGAAATACTTTTACATTTATTGGTTTTTAATTAAAATTTCGATTTTGTCGCATTATTGAATTTTTTGAGAAATCAATTCGTTTGCGCATGGCTGCCAACAAGTCTGTAAGCGTAGCCCGTGAGGCCGCAAAGCTGGCAGCTGCGCAGATCAGTGCAGTTGCTGGTAATGCAAATGTTTCGGTATACGCTAATGACTCTACTGTGGGGAATAAGTCACCTCTTGAGTCACCTCCTACTCCGATGTGAGGTGGCTGGATAATGTCATCTGCTAATGCCATTGTAGGTGACGCACCTGCTACACCAATTGGAATTGACTGGTCCAACACCTTCCAACTTAGTGGCTACTGTGAAGGCCGCTGGATCATCCGGGGTCGAGTCCCTTAAACCTTTGGGTTCTAACGTGACAACCGAAGAGGTGGTGACAAGGTTGTTCAACTAGTCGGACCTCTTTCGTGGGGAGTCATCTGATTATGACTCATGGGTGATGACTACTCTGATGATGTTAGTATGCGTCACCAGGAGCGAAGTGATCGTGAAGGGCAGAATGCCGGTGGTGGCGCTAGTTTGCATCACCAGGAAAGGAGTGATTCCAAGGATCGCTCCGAGAGCCATGTTAGCGTTAACATTAACATGAGCCAACAAGAGAGGGGCCGCACCCGAAAAGAATACTTGGGCCTTCTAAGGGTCACATAACTCGTTGGTCTGGTATGACCAACGATCGATATCATATTCCGTTATTCGACTCATCCAGGCTTCACAAGCCTGGTTAAGATGGAACGGAATTCTTCATCGATGCCTTTTTCCGGTATCGGTTGCACACTTGTAAGCCAAGCTTGGACATCATTTGTACAGAATGTGCAAAGCATTGGCCGTGAGGTTTGGCTTGACAAATTGGATACTTTCCGTGAACGGTTCGAAAAACGGACCGTAGTCGGTGCACGCTACAAGCTGCACCGTTTGTCTGGAGAGCAGGGATACCTTGCCTCTCGTGGGGGGCTCATGTCCATCCTGTTTTTATGGTGCAGGTCATGCCCCTAAAGAGGCACACTCCCTTAAGGATCCTCATTAGAGGACGCTTATCTCTTGTGAGATGCACGGAGGGATTGAGAACCTCCAATCCTTTTATGAGCGCGCGAAGCGCTCGTTTTCTGATTGGACCCTCTGTCGAGGAGGATGGGTCTCGTCGTGCTGTCGAACGACCCGGAACGACCATTATCAGTTGGGAACGAGGCTCCCAACTATCACGCGAGGGTGGATATCCTCGTTAACGAACGGGTCAGCTTGTATAACTCGAATTCCTCTCACCTCACCGTGGTTCGAGATGCGTTCAACAAGAAAACGCTTTTCACCACTCGAACCCGTCAATGTCGATGGGGAGGGAAAATCGGGTTCGCCTCGTTCTACAAACCCGAGTCAACATCGTGATTTGGATCACACCCTCCATTATTTTCGGGAGGTCATTGATCACGAGCGATCCCGTCGCCTCGAGTTTGCGATGACGGTCGATAATGTTTATCGTGACCAATTAAAAATTTGTACGCAAATTGCGACTGGTCAATTGGCGAATGAAAGGACACATCAGTTCCTTCAAACGAGCTGGTGACAGCTCGTCAGAAGATATCTTCCTTGGAGGAAAGAGTGGATCGTCTGGTTCAAGATAATCAGACTCGGTGCCAAGACAAAAAGGCTTTGGCGGATGCCCTTGGCCGTTCCGGTGTAATCCGGAATCGGAAGAAGCCTCGTTCTGATGGCACAAGCGGAGGCGCCCAACATAAACCGTAGGATGCGTACACATACTACGAGGCAGCCCGATCGTGTAAGCATTGCCTTGGCGATGTAGTACACGAAACGGGCCGATATACCTGCGCTTTATTACTGCCTACATTCGTCATTACATTTTTTGGTAGGTTTACCGTAGACAGTAGGACTAGGTCGTTGACATTAAATGAAGAATGTTTGCACTTCCATTTTTGTCAGAGTTCCGTTTCTGTCAGTCCACCGCATCTGCGTTGAAATCCTGTACGAAAAGCCAGCAGGTATTCACCTGCAGGCTCAGTTTTTTTTATCGTCAGTGCGACCGGTGCGCACTGCGAAGATTTCATTCTCCTCATTAGTGAGAGCATTTTGTTCTGACTAACATCATTGTCATCGATGCGGTGTATTTCGGCATCGTTATCAAAGTCAATAATAGCATTTTTGTTACTACTGAGTTTGTCCACTTCAATGTTGACTGAATCAACATTGTTATCATTCGCGTTGACCCTACGGTCAATGCGTGATGAGCAAGACCTAGAAGGTACTTTGCTCAAGCGAGTCCCCCCCTTGAAATAAAGCCACTTTTAAACAGGCTGGGTTAATGTGGATAACGTAAGCCATTCACGTAAAACCATGTATGCTTCGTAAAACCATGTATGCTTCGTAAAACCATGTATGCTTCTAGGAGCATGCACTGAATTGTTTATGGCAAACTCCACAATCGACAAGAACTCGCTCCAACTTGCGAAAAAGTGGACGTATTCTCGAACTAACTCTTCAAGGATACAATTTGCACGTTCTGTCGGATTATCATTTTCAAAATGGTCAGAAGTTGACATTTTCAACTGTGTTCCAAGGGATTTGACCACAGTTTGCCAGAATTCCGCTGTGAATCTGGGGCCTCGATCTGAGACCCGTTCACGTGTTAGCCCATGGAGTTTGAATACCGTGTCGATAAATACACGGGCACAACCCGGAGCCGTAATCGACTCTAGTACTGCAGCAAGATGTACCATCTTGCTGAATCGGTCTACAAAAACAAGGATTCCACTGTTTTGTGATCGTCTTCGGGAAAACCGAAGACGAAGTCCATAGATACGGACTGCCAACACTCACCGGAACAGGCAGAGGTTGTAACGGAGCACGGGATGAAGCACTGGGCTCCACCCGTTGACAAACTTCGCAAGCACGTATGGACTTGCGGACGAACTCATACTGGCGCGCCCATAGAAGTCGCAACTTACCGTGAGATAAGTCTTCTCACGTTCACGATGCTCATTTATTGGAGCATCGTGACGCCCATACATTATGCGTACAAACAAATCATTATGGGTAGGGATGACGACACGAGGTGGGTCGCTAGCAATGCCCGTGCATACAGTAAACCATTGCGTGTTGTGTATCGATCTGCTGAGGATCGGTACAATTTCGCCAATCCTTTCAACGATTGTTGGGATGGATTTCTAAGATAATCAATCAGCCCTTGAAGAGCTTTATCTTTTTGATAAGCTCCTCTAACGTCGTCAAGTAATGTTGGTGATGGAACACTTATTGTTGCAACAGTGGGCTTATCCTCACTGTTGTTTTGCGAAGCCGGCTCAAAAATGGGTCCGGCGCGAAAGAGCATCAGCGACGATGATAAGTCGTCGTGAATTATATTCTACGGAGAAGTTGTACTCCGCGAAGAAAGACAACGATCTCGCCATCCTTTGCAAGAGGTGTGGACTGTTTACGGCCGACATATTTAATGGCAAGGAGTTCTTGTTATGCACTGGATAATTTTGTTCAGCTGGTTACAACTGACGCGATAAATGACAGACGACGCTCTGCGCCGTCTGTGTCGTATTGCATTAACGCACAGCCGATTGCAAAATCGCTGGCGTCACAGACCATTTGAAATGGTCTGTTTTGGTTAGCAATCGCCAGGATTGGCGATTGCCTCAAGCTTTGCTAGATACCCTCAAAGAAAAGCTGACAATCAGCCTTCCATGGCCACCTTAAAATTCTCTCCAACAATGAAGATATATGTACTGTCATTTCGGCATAATTGCGGGAATACCTTTGTAATTCCGCCGCTAAGCCGATGAAGTTTCGAAGTCCTTTTACATCGACTGGCATTGGCCAGTCGGTGATTGCCTTAATCTTTTTCGGATCATGGCGTACCCACGATGCACCCAAGAAGTGGTGTTTACTTGCGGCGAATATACACTTCTTGAGACTTGCGTAAAACTTATGCTTACGCATCGGTGCAAGAATCTTTCGGACGTATTCCAACGTCCGGCTTTCCGTAATGGCTCTGCTATGAACGAAGACGTCATTAAAATGGTGCGAAATCCCGCACCGATCTCAACAGATTGGTTACACATCTATTAAATGTCGCAGGGGCATTACTAAGTCCCTGTGACATAACTAGCCACTCACATAGCATTCCGCTTGGTGTTCTTACTGTGATGAACGGGATATCTTGTTCACGCATAAGGATCTGATAGAATTCATCCATCCAATTTATTGACGAAATAGAACTTTTTGACATATCATCTATAATTACGTCTTTTCGTGGTATCGGCGTTTGAGCCGGTACCGTTGCAGCGTTCAATAAATTAAACGCATGCACAATCCGCCATCCTCCTGTTGCTTTACGCGCACAGAAGGTCAGAGAGCTATGTTGGGAGGTCGTCTCCCTCATATGGCCCGCTGCTAAGCGATTGGCAAAGAATTCGTCGATCGCTTTTACTAGTTCACGAGGCAATGGCCACTGGTTCATGACACAGTAATTCGGACCTGGAATCATATCGATTTCGTATCGAGTGCATTTATTCTTAGGCAACTCGCACGGTAGGGATTCAGGAAATGCATCCTTCAATTCGATCAAATCTTTATATAAGGGATTTGTCTTCGAAGACTGCCAGGCTGGGGAGTACAACGTTCAATCCAAGCCTTCTCATCGAGGACATTTCCGTTCATCGATGAGCTGCTGAGAACCCGTTCGTTCTCAGGAAATGCTATTGCCGACCAAATATCGGCCACGTATTTGTCATCTGCAACAAGTATGCAGATCTGCTTGACTTAGCCACTACGCATATCACGCAAGAACCGTTTCGGTTCTAGCGTTGACATTTGAGTTATCTCCAAAGTTATCTTCGAAGGCGCTATCAGATCAGCGCCTACACTTGATCCGCTGTTTACTTAGGTATTTAATGTCTCAGTTTCCTCTTTGGAACTTACTTCCAAAGGAACCTGCGATCCTTTGACCGCAGGTTTCTAGGGTCTTTTTCTTGCACAATCTTGGGGACTATTCCCTCAAGTTCTATTTGGAAAATATCCCCCACTGCCTCTTGCTGTGGTTGTGCAACCACAGCGAGATACTCTAGGATCGACTCTCCAGTCGATCTAGAATTTTCGCATTGTCTCTAATAGACAGCGGTTTCAAATGTTCTTGAATGTTGCTTTCGAAGCAAGCATCCTTGTTTCGTACCACTCAACTTATTTGAGTGGTCGAATTTCGACGCTGGATGTGCTTGTGCACAGCCGTCGGTATCTAACTCCACAGTGTGATGGTTTTCAAACGGAGGTCTTGTGCAGTCGTGAAAACGACCGAACTACAAGTGAGGCCATCGCACTCTCTCGTACGATATTTAACACACTTGTGGACGCTCAAAGAGGTTCATCAAATGCCCCTCTGATGAACGAGAGGCAAACATCCTCAAGCCTTGATGCTGCTAATTTATACATGGCTCGTAGTTTCTGAGCCATGGTAAATTAAGGATGACATCAAATTTGTCATCCAAATTAAGTACGTTGAATTCATCATCATACTGTTCACCCTTTCACGAGTATTAAATACCAACTACACGTTTCTTTACTGTTACAGATGCGCCCGTTGCTAGGCGCACTGTCATCCTCGTTAGAGGTATATCGCGCTCAATAAATATGAGTCTGCGATCTTCTAGCGATTTGCGTCGGAAAAAATTGTTCGACGCCCTACAATTGACTAGAGACATAAGTGGCAACATATTTGCTACTATATTTGTTAAGGTGATGAGGTTAACCTCATCACCTGGGGCAGTTACACACAATGTTTGTGTGTGAGAAGCAACTTTCATCAAAAGACCTGCAAATTCTTTTGACGTTGCTGGATCAGGAGGGCGCTCCGCACCTACTGACCCCGACCGTTTTTTTGACGATCCAACTCGCCGTTGCGATTTCGCAACAGCGTCGGATCCGTGTCCTCCGATATTCCTAGCGAGAGGTCGATCGTTTCGCTCAAAATTTTCTAGACACTGGCCGTGTGGCACTACAATCATAGGCGTAGCAACCCGTTTTTTGACAACGATTACATTTTTGAAATAGTTCGTAACTTGAAGAGCAAGGTATCTCGCTCTCTATATACGAGAGGTTCATTGATTCTGGACCTCCGTTTAGCTTGCCGTCATGGAGGACGATAAGCCTCAGGGTGGACGAAAGCCTCTTTCAGGCTGAAGTCTTCGGGTTCCGCTACTGAGATCGTTTTATCAAGCGTCTCTAGTTCAAGCCGGAACAGGTGTGTCTTGATAGGACCGTCTGCAAAACTAATAATTAATACAGTTACCTGTGTTTGTGCATCTAATGGATGACTCTTACAACGTATCGTGTATGTTGGACATACGCGTGAATATCGCGCTTGTCCTGCTTCAAATCCAGGAGCTCGGCTCAGCCCTGAATTCGGCATGTGGCGGCTCAAATGTTTGACTGAGTCGGGTCTTTAAATCTCGTACGACTTAAACCTAACGTGTCGTAAAGCTTGAGCCCTAACGATATTTGGCACGTCCGGCTTCGTCGGACGTGCCAAATTTCACTTTCGTCGCATCATCATTGATGCGGCGAGCTTTAATGGCGTTGTATATTCGACAAACCATCTCAAAAGGGAGTCGCCTTCGACTGCCTTAAACTTAGGAATTTCGAACTTTAAGCTTTCGGGTCGACGTGGAAGCATCGGCCCGCTAGCAGCCTGTAAATGCTCGTGTCTCAGCAGTTCCAACTGTTAAGCACCCTGTTCTCAACACTTCCGCGTGTTGAGAGCCTTGCCGGCGAAGCAGTCTACTTTCTTAGGTTCCGTCGAATTCATGTTGTATGAATTCGGCTATAGCTGCATGTTGCCCGTCTCTTTGCAGAGCGAACAACATTGCGCTAACGGCTGGTCCACCTAGAACCGAACTCATGTGTTCGATCGCTATTCATTCAAGGTCACTCAAATGAATGAGCCTTTCGTGCGTTGCGCGATAGCCTTCTTGAGGAGATTGAAAGCTATCTCCTTCTTCATCCAACATGTCCATGACGGATGGAACGTGCGTAGGCCGTTGATTGGAGTGTTACCAGGTGTAACGGACTGTTAACAATACTAGTCAACCTATACTGATAACAGTGAAGATGGAGTGCCTCGAATACTTCACGTGCAAGACGTGCAGAGGAAGGTTCTAAGTCTTAGCTACTAAAGATAAATTCTTAGGCCTTATAATACGGAACAAGTAAAACCGTACATATATATCAAGTTTCTGACATAACGATCTTCGATCTACTGACTTTAATATGTTAATAGCCTACTAGGTAATGCGCCTCCTTGGGCAACGCCTTATCGTGTCTTGTAACGATTGGTGGGGTTGATTTAAACTTAAATCAACCAATCAATAGAAGTAATGTCGTATTGCTTCAAAAGCACCAAAATTGGTGATTTTTGAACTATTAAGTAAGATTTCAAAATTATAAATACAATGATTTGGTACTTCTATATTTATTTTCTCTCTTAAACATTAATATTTATTGTATCTCTTATAGGAAATATTACTTATGTAATGGTACATCCGTTACACAGCAGTTCTGTTGATTGGCTGATTTAAGTTTAAACCAACCCCGCCAATCGTTACTAGGCACGATTGGGCGGTGCGCAAGTAGTAGGCGCTATTCATTGTTTGATACTATATACTTAAGTCAGTTGACAGAAGATTGCTACGTAGGAACTTAATATATATGAATACAGCTTTACTTTTCAAAATTCAAGTCGTTAGTATTTACGTTTAGTATCTAATACTTCGTAGCTACCTTAAGACTTCGTCTGCACGTCATTGCACGTGAAGTATCGAGGCACTGTTATCAGTCCTAGCGAAGGCTGCTCCGTTATACCTGGTAGCACTTCGTGGTCCGTTCAAAGGCCACGCACGTTCCATCTAACATGGGCATGATGGATGTGTCGAAATATGCACAAAGAAGGTGCATAGGGTGACGTTTCAAGTTACGCGCAGAGAAGGTGCGTAATGCAACTATTCAAGATACACACAAAGAAGGCACAGTGAGTGCAAATTAAGGGCTCATTACTCACTCACACTGTCGCATGCTCTATGATGTGTCAGATACTAATGAACTCCTATTAAGTAATTTAGGACAGGCTAATTAGGGATGCACAAGTAGAATTAAGATAGTACATATTAGTTTCCCATTTACTACTTCGTTCGTAAGCTACACCATTCTAACAAGTTATGAGCCCAACTTCCAACTTACCTGCAAGTGATGTCGAACTTTCGACAACTTCTAGTCACGAAAGGGCTAGGTCGGAATCGGCAGCAACCACCTTGCACCGGTTGGGGTTCGTTTCTCAAACTTAACGCGAATCGAGTTAAATCTTTGAAGCCAGTCTTCGCGTCCAATGTCTGTGACATTGCGAATGAACGCGCTCCAGGCTTGCATCAACGAGATTTTATCTCGTTTATTGATGACACTGTACCATCGATGCTTAAGAAAAGCATCGAGATATAAATCTCCTCACCCGAAAGTTCTTCGCGCTGGTTACAAGGCCATGAAGCGTTGTCGCAATAAATAAGCGATATTAATTTGTAAGGAGTAGTCTCTTCCGACAAGCTACTGACTAGCCGTTCGGGCAAACGCCACGGGTTCTTCTCAGGGGTAAGACGAGACATGTTATCGTCTGCACTCCCCTGAGTGGTACCCACTGAAGCAAGGGTACCACAAGAACTTTTATTACGATGGCTTACGCCATCGTCATCACCACGCAAAGGGATAAGTGCGGGTGACGGCACGGAGACGGTGCTGGCGATGGCGAATAATCCTCATCGTCGGAACCAAACATGCTATAGCGAGCGCTATTAGCACGACTATCCGATTGAGCCCTCTCATTCGAAGGCTCATAGTCAGACGCCAGATGACGTTCAGGCGACTGTTTTACTCTTGTCGAGTCGGCCATTTCATCCGACTCGCATTCATAGTCGACCGCCAAAGAGGGGTCGGACTCACGTGGTGACTTACCACGTGCACCCGCAACATTTAGTGTTGCAGAAGAAAATGATACTTTGGCATACGAAATGTCTGCCGCAAGAGACAAATATGCGTCGCCCGCGGCTGTATGTACCGCAGCCGAAGGTTCCACTCTATTCGCTGACCGCATGGACCCGTTAATTATGCGATATAATTTAAAATTTTGGTTCTGACCATTTCACATCGTTTCCACTTAAGTGGTCGTATAGTGACCACTTTATTCAATGACAGTCAGAATGATTGTCGTTTAGGGGGGGGTGATGTATCGTTACATGTTATTAACACTTAAAGGTTGTTAATTAATAAAGTGTCTAAAAGGTAGATAATATTTGGGGAATATTACTATACATAGTAATATCCGGAAAGTTTATCCATCAATAGATGCAGACCATTATATCTACTTGCTCCGCGGTCCAGTCAGCACTGGACGCGCACAAAGAGAGAGAGAGCTAAGAGTGTAGGCGGGCACGTCGTAAATGCGGCCACGCTCTACTTAGACACACACCCTAGCACAGCGAGAAAGCGGTTTTGCCAGCTTCTCTTGCGTACAGTGACGTAGTGTGGTGGGCGCGTTAGCGACCTCACCCAACGCACTAAGTACTCTAGTAAAGTGTCGTCACGGGAGCGGTAATCCGGCCCCTCGTGCGCACTTACTAAGTAATAAGTAGTTGTCAGACTAATTTATATTTAATCGCATTAAATATAAATACCTAATTCTACCAATCAAAATGTCATCTCTATAGATAACACTTAATATGTATTGCGAGCGTATCTTCTAAATACCTCGCGTAACGGATGACGCTAGCCGTCATCCCTCCTAATGTGAATGCACCAATGTGCATCACATACACAAGGGTTGGTCACAAATGTGAACCACATCCGAGTGGTGGGTCTAGTTTCTTGTTTTGAGTAATTGACACCAAGTGTACTTAACGGGGACTGTGTTACATTAAGGCAACTTTAGCCCGTTACACCATTCCCCCTTAAAGAACGAATTTACATTTTAAATTCGTCAAAAAAGAGCGAGGAACTGCGAGCAGCTTTCGCACCGCTAGTTCACTTAACACTCTAGCGACCTGTGTTCACATACACGGTGCCAAAGATGCCACCGAAAAGGGGCCACGTTGGTGGGTCGTCTGCGAAGACGACCACTCAACCTCGCCCTAAGCGCACGCGCCGCGTGTTAACGCCGGCAGCGTCTAATGCCTTAGTCGAAACGCAGACAGCTACTGCTGCTGTCGCGTTAACGGGGCTAAAGGATCCATCCCAGTTTAACAGTGAGGATGCTGATCCGTCGCTTATTGTCGACTGACTACAATGAGTCGACACCGTTGCCGTCACCTCATAGTAGTGATGCGGACAACGAGCTCATGAGGAAGGACGATGGCGCATTATTGCCCATTCAAACTTCTCTCATGCCTCACAACACGGAGACAGCATCATTTACGAATGCTGTCTCGTCGTCTGCGCTGGAAAGCGCAGCGACAGGTAATGAGAGCCCATAAGGGCGCAGCCGCTTCTCCGTTGGGTAAAACCGCAACGCCTTATGCTCGGACCATAATCCATAATGGTTCTGACATAGATGATTCGGAGCCTAAACCTGCCGACGACACGTGAACGTGCTCAGTCAACGCTACTTCTGCTAGTCCATTTGAGACTAGCGAAGAGGTCTCAGCTGGTGCTCCTTTACATAGGCAGCCATCAAGCCGGACACGTCAATACGTAGGTTATCGATCGGTTCCAAGAATCAAAACTCTTCGGGTAACCTTACCATTGAACGAGGATCTGTTTTCTTTGCCTCACGGAGCGGTGGGTAAGCAACCTTCCAACAAGGAAGCGTTGGTCCCACCCGTATCCATCAGTGCAGGCGGCACCCGATAGGAGTGGCGATCTCGTCCACCTACTCGCGGCTGCCTTACCTTCGTCCGTTCAGTCATAGGCGTTAAGGGCTGCTGAAGGACGTATTGCGGATCTCGAGGGATAAGTCTCGCGACTGACCTCGGATCTTTTCTTATGTTTGAGCGAAGGTTCGTCAGGGTTATGAACGCCTGAAGACTCGCTTGGACCTTTTCGAGAGGATAATGCTGAGGGATCCGCGTTACTCGCGTGATGTCTCTCGCTCGCCGAGTCTTGTTCGTGGTGGGAGGAGGGATCGGTCTGATAGCTTTTCGCCTTCACCGTCCCCCTCACCCGAACGACGCTCGACTCACAGTCGGCGTCACCATCGGTCTCCTTAACCAGATGGGGGTATGTGACCTCATTTGGGTCTACATACCGTTTCAGACGACCCACGTAAAATACGGGGTGCGTCTTCATATACGGGGGAAGGGTGAGCCTATAATTTAGGTCTCCAACCTCTTCAACCACCGTAAAGGGCCCAATGAAACGCGGCAACAACTTCGTAGTACCTCCAGGTAGTACAGAAATTGCATTTTTAGGTAGGGTAGCAGTACTTAATAGTACTTTTTCACCCACTCTAAAGCGTTCATTGTTTTTGCGACCATTTCGGTCCGCATATTCTTTTTGCTTGTCCTGTGCGCTTGCCATTGCGTCACGGACTTTACGTGTGATGGCTAATCGCTCATCCACAAAGCGTTGAGCCTCGCTCACGCTTTTAGCATCAAACTCGCCTATGATACCGCCAAGAGGTCGGTCATAAGGCGTAGTTTTATTGACCACTGCTAAACTGGCAGGGTCACTAGGGCAAGTTTCTGTCTTTGAGATGATACCCTCATGGGTCATCGTCATATTGACGAAACTATGTCCCTCTTTCGCACCGAGCATAGTGAGGGGCCCTCCCCCACTAAGACTCGGGCTGCGCACAAACGAGACTGGCGTCCGAGGATGGCGCAGTCCGTTAATATAAAACGGTGTCTCACCCGTACTGGCGTGGACACTGTTATTTATAGCGAACTCCACAAAGGGCAATTGCTTGCTCCACTCTTTGGG